>NC_136148.1:4482436-4544679 GCF_965212315.1 Lampetra planeri
ATGAAGCCTTAACAGACTGTTGGGGCAAGTCCTGTCAGCGCGCACCGATGAAGGCTGAACGGCACACGAGGGGGGTGGGTGGCCAGCACCACGCCCGCCTTTGTCTCCCCCAGTGGCGATGTTTACACACC
Source organism: Lampetra planeri (assembly GCF_965212315.1). NCBI lineage: Eukaryota > Metazoa > Chordata > Hyperoartia > Petromyzontiformes > Petromyzontidae > Lampetra > Lampetra planeri. The sequence goes on from NC_136148.1 coordinate 4,482,568, forward strand.
GCACCAGCTACTCATCTGAGACTGAGTCGACCTAGGGGAGGCCCACGACCGGTTCAGATAATTGTCACCGGTGTTGGCCGTGAGCGGGAATCGAACCCGGGTCACTAGGTTCGCTACACTACCGGCTTCCCCTGCATTCGCACGCTCGCACACAGCCGACGCGCACACCAAGCGCCCACGCACGGCATCGCCAACCAGAACTATGGCAGCGGTGGCGCGCCCCCCCCCCTCGCCCCCCATACTTAGACCAAAAATGAACGGCAAATCACGCGGCGAGTTCCGAGGAAGCCAGAGTCCAGGCCCGCACCTTGGCTGGGATGGGTCAGATAGCCTCCCCTAGGGTAGCTGTAGCCGGAGGACCCCAGAGCGTAGCCAGAGTAGTGTACCTAGGCTGTGTACCTAGGCTGTGTATCTCGACTGTGTACCTAGGCTGTGTCGCTAGGCTGTGTACCTACACTGTGTACCTAGGCTGTGTACCTAGGCAGTGTATCTCGGCTGTGTACCTAGGCTGTGTCGCTAGGCTGTGTACCTAGGCTGTGTACCTAGGCTGTGTACCTAGGCTGTGTACTTCGGCTGTGTACCTAGGCTGTGTACCTAGGCTGTGTACCTCGGCTGTGTACCTAGGCTGTGTACCTCGGCTGTGTACCTAGGCTGTGTCGCTAGGCTGTGTCGCTAGGCTGTGTACCTAGGCTGTGTACCTAGGCTGTGTACCTAGGCTGTGTACCTAGGCTGTGTACCTAGGCTGTGTCGCTAGGCTGTGTACCTAGGCTGTGTACCTAGGCTGTGTACCTAGGCTGTGTCGCTAGGCTGTGTACCTAGGCTGTGTCGCTAGGCTGTGTACCTAGGCTGTGTACCTAGGCTGTGTACCTAGGCTGTGTACCTAGGCTGTGTCGCTAGGCTGTGTACCTAGGCTGTGTACCTAGGCTGTGTGCCTAGGCTGTGTGCCTAGGCTGTGTGCCTAGGCTGTGTGCCTAGGCTGTGTGCCTAGGCTGTGTACCTAGGCTGTGTACCTAGGCTGTGTACCTAGGCTGTGTACCTAGGCTGTGTACCTAGGCTGAGTCGCTAGGCTGCGTACCTAGGCTGTGTACCTAGGCTGTGTACCTAGGCTGTGTACCTAGGCTGTGTACCTAGGCTGTGTACCTAGGCTGTGTACCTAGGCTGTGTACCTAGGCTGTGTACCTAGGCTGTGTACCTAGGCTGTGTACCTAGGCTGTGTACCTAGGCTGTGTACCTAGGCTGTGTACCTAGGCTGTGTACCTAGGCTGTCTACCTAGGCCGTGTACCTAGGCCGTGTACCTAGGCTGTGTACCTAGGCTGTGTACCTAGGCTGTAACAGAGCATCAGGACTGTTGGAGTGTTGTGTTGTAATAAAGAAGTTACCTCTACAAGTGTCTCCGGAACCCATTACATTTGCAGTCACGAAAACTTCAAATCTAGAATTACGTTCTAGATTTGATATATTATGAAAAAACTCATTCGATACGGAATCTTCATCACACCGCAATCAGGACGACAACGGCGCCGACGAAACGCGTCGCGAGGCGCGGCGGGGGAAGCGACGACGGCATCTGCGGCGCCTTTAGGGGTCGTGGACTTCATGCCGTGGCTTTAGCCGTTGTTTACTAACCACCTCGAAAAGCCTGAGTCTCAAGATTCGTTCTCAGGAGGGTCCTGCCTTCGTGTTTTCGATGTTGCTGCCGCTGCTGATGATGATGCCGATGTTTAATCTGAGAAAACGTGCAGGAAAATTAGTTTCCAGCATTGCGACGTTTCGACCAATACCAGTTGCCCTGGATGCGTCGTTTTGAACTTTGGAGGTACGATGGGGAAATTGAAGGAACCCCATGCAGAGAACATTCAGATGACTCCACACACAGAAGAGTGCCCGGGTCGGGAATCGAACCCAGGTCCGTCTTGCCGTGAGGCACGAGCATTACCACCGCGCCACTCGCCTGCCCTCTCAATCTGGCTTCAGAGTTGCACTGACAGAATGTACATTTGAAGGACTCTTGCGATCCTCTGTCCGCACTGTAGTTTGACGAGAGAATGATGAAGCCAAGTGTAATTTACTTATACCATCCAATAGATTGATCACCAACTAATTTTTTACAGATTACAAAAAATATCCAGATATGTTACCAACAGCATTATCCCGTCATGTAAATCCCATTTGTAAATTCACTGCTGGATGAGAGCCTCCCCACGCCAACTCGGGTCTTCGAGATGATTTCGCCGTAATTGACGGCGCGTAGTTATCATTCTCGCGGTCGTTACACGCCCGCAGTATTAACCAGGGTGGCCACCGGATTCGAACCGCGAAGAACCTCCGCAAACAACGAGCAGCGCCGACGCTGGGACGCGTCACCGCCCATCGCGCGTCGACTGCATTGTGGCATTGTGCTACCGTTCAAACTGAACATGTTAAGGACATGCGTGTTCAGTACAGCTTTGCCTGGCTGCGAGACTTGGACAGTGAAAAGTAAGACTGGCAGTGATAAGATATTGTGGCATTCGAAATGTATTGCTATAGCAGGATACCGTATATAAACTGGGCCCGAAGAGTGACCAACACAGAAGGAAAAAAATGTTGCAACATTTAAGACGACGACCTGATGATGATGATACAGGCAATGATGATGAGAGGGAAACTGGCACTATTTGGACACACGTATCGGATGGACAACAGGAAAATGTAAAGTGTGTTGTTCGGGGAAAAATGGAAGGAACCTGAAAGGAAGGAAGACCTCACAGAGAATGTCTTGACGATGACGACGTAAGAAGAAATTGGTGCCAGAAAGATGTGGCCACTACCTAGAGCGTATTGGTACGACAAGGCAGAGAGGAAAATGGAAACGAATGACGAAGCGTGCAGCGGACACCTACGGGGCGATCTGCCCATGGATCGTGACGACGACGATGACCTCTGAGATCCCCTTAAGTGACCTCTGGTCCACACAGAGTGGAGGGCGGCAGTTTCCCATCCGACCTGCCGCAGGAGAGTAATGTTCGTCCTATCACAATGAAGACTGATGCATTAATTCTCAGAGGTAGCGATGATAACTGTAAAGCAGCGTTAACGGGCGCGCCACCGATGCCAACGACGTGGCACCGCTTTCCGGCAGCCTCTTCACGTTTCTGTTTGAGAATTTGAATAATTTGAACAACTGGACAACTGCTTCAGCAAACAGGCCATGCCAGGCCATGCCAGGCCAGGCCAGGCCAGGCCAAGGCAGGTCATCATAATCGTCGTCACGATACATGGGCAGATCGCCCCACTGCACATTTCGTCATGTTTCCACTTCCCTCTCTCAGTCTTGTAGTTTTTTTTATTGTTGTTGTTGCAAATAACCAAAAAACGAATGTAAGCACCGCGTGGCAGCGCAACGCACATGCGCGCAAACACACACACACACGCACGGAGCGAACACAGAAACAAGGAGAGTAAAAATGCAAAGGAAGGCTCACTCCAATTCCTTTTCGATCGGGCTGGCATGAAACAAAAGAAAAGCACACAGGGTTTTACAAAACAGCGTTCGTAAACCGAGGGTTGATGGCAAATCCCTCACTTCCACAGCCACCGCCAAGGAAGTGCTGCTGACCTAAAGGGCTGAAACGCGGCCAGTCCAGACAGCCATCGTCTCTCCTCAACGGCTCGGACCATTAGAATTCTCGGCCTTTGTCCCTTCCCTGCTCCGCGAGCTGCCCCACCCGACTCCCCCAGGACCCGCTCAATAATAGCGCCTTCGATTAGCACGGTCGGCTACGTACGGTTGGAAAGAAGTTGAACATACGTACGCACATAATCTGAATCGCGGTTCTAATGGGCTCACGCCCTCTGCCCGAGAAAACTGCCACTTCACGCAGAACAAGTACCTGCATCGATTAGCACGAACGAAACCTACGTCCCAGTATCGCAAAACCTACATCCTAGTATCGTGCAACCTAGGGCCTAGTATCGTGAAACCTACGTCTTAGTATCGTGAAACCTACGACCGAGTATCGTGCAACCTATGTCTTAGTATCGTGAAACCTACGACCGAGTATCGTGCAACCTATGTCTTAGTATCGTGAAACCTACGTCTTAGTATCGTGAAACCTACGTCTTAGTATCGTGCAACCTACGTCTTAGTATCGTGAAACCTCCGTCTTAGTATCGTGAAACCTACGTCTTAGTATCGTGAAACCTACGACCGAGTATCGTGCAACCTACATCTTAGTATTGTGAAACCTCCGTCGTAGTATCGTGAAACCTCCGTCTTAGTATCGTGAAACCTACGACCGAGTATCGTGCAACCTACATCTTAGTATCGTGCAACCTACGTCTTAGTTTCGTGAAACCTACGTCTTAGTATCGTGCAACCTACGTCTTAGTATCATGAAACCTACGTCTTAGCATCGTGCAACCTACGTCCTAGAATCGCGAAACTGTCTAACGGTCCGAGTTGACCTCTCGCGCGACCCTGGGTTCCGAGCCTCCGAGCCCACGACCCCCGACAACCCCCCACGACCCGCCCCCAACCCCCGCGCCGCGAGCCCACCCTTTGCGCTGCTCGTAAGCGAGCGCGTCGCGAGCGTGCTGCTCCGTGGCCCTGCGCAGCTCGCACTCCTCGCACATGTCCTCCAGGTGGCCCAGTCGGTCCTCCAGCTCCTCGCACTCTCCCTCCAGCTGACCTGGGAGAGGGGGGGGGGGCACGGGGAAGGGGTGGGGGGCTCAACATTGGCGGCACGGCATAAGTCCACCACGCGAGCTGCCGGACGGGATGCGTCACCCGTGCCGCGGTTGCCGGTTCGGCACGTCGCCGGCGTGCGTCATGGATCTGTCGTGGCGCGACGCGGTGCGACCCGGGGTGACGTCGCAGTGCCGTCACGGAGCGGTGTGTGGGGGTGCGACGTGGCATGTCGCGGACAGATGCGGCGTGTGGCGGGAGGGACACGCGCGTGACACCGTGTCATGTTGTGCGTCGCGTTCACGTGGAGTGTCGCGGCGCGTCGGCAGCGCGAGTTTGAGCCGCGGTGTTTCACCGTGCGCCATTGTTCACGCGGTGTCTCGCGGCAGGGCATGTCACGGTGCGAGTGTGAGGCACGAGGTGCCACGCGTAGCGGTAACGCGGTGTAACGCGGTGTGCCCTGCTGTCCCTGGTACCGAGCGTGGCGAGCAGCGAGTCCAGCTGAGTCACCACGGACGGCAGGAGACGCATCTGGGCCGCGAGCTCGGCAAGCCGCGAGCACCGCTGCTCCCACGAGGCCGAGACGGCGGTGGCCAGCGCATCCACTCCCTCTCGCGCACGCACACACGCACATAGACAAAGCACCCCCGTAAAGCCTTCACGCATTTCTGGCGCAAGTGCTGCTAAGCGAGCACTTACCGAGGCTGGCACGTCACACGCGAGCGGTGTCGCTAACAACGTGCCCGGCCGCCTTTGTCTCCCCAACGGCTGAATCAGGTGCCCGTTGAAGGCCGACTACTGTTATTGGTCGTGAGCGGGAATTGAACTCGGGTCTGCTGGTTCACAGGGTAGTACGCTAACCAATACACTACCTGTCCCCACGGACACACACACACACGTAAGTAGACATACATACAAAGACCCACACCCCATGAGCCATACAGGCTGTTTGGACAAGTGCTGTTGGCGAGCACCTACAAAGACTGGCAAGGGACCCACGCTGGTGGTGTATGGCCAGAAGCACATTCAGCACCCTCAATTTAAGGCCGAGTCAACCTAGAGGAGACGAAGGACCAGTTTTCAAATCACTCCCACGTCAAATACCTCCCACGACCGCCACGGGGTGGGGGAGGGCCTCAGCCGCAGTGGATTGACACGAAGGCCGTACGTACGGTACGAGCAACGTACTTTTAAATCTAAATTGAAAACGAATCTCCTATTAACTGCGGTTAGCACGGTTGGCTACGTACGGCGCGAAAGAAGTCCAACGTTCGTACGTACATACCGAGTCATCCACCTCGACTTGAGAGCAGAGGTCGCAAACGGGTTTTGATTCCTTACCCGTACCCGGCCGCACCAGGGTCGCAAACGGGTACCCGTACCCTACCCGATACCTGGCTACCCGTACCCGGCCGGGTATCGGGTAGGGTACGGGTATCGGGTACCCGATTGCGACTTCTGGGATGAAGCCATGTTGCAGACGCAGGTGGGTTGATTCTAGGAACTTGAATTGTGAGAAGAGACAAGACGTTGGGAAATAAGTGACAAACGGTGACTCACCAGTGACTCACGGCCTACCCGTACCCGTACCCGGCCGCACCAGGGTCGCAAACGGGTACCCGTACCCGGCTGGGTACGGGTAGCCGGGTAGGGTATGGGTATCGGGTACCCGATTGCGACCTCTGCTTGAGAGTGAACAAATAATTCTCGATTGGAAGTTTTCGTGACTGCAAGGATCCATACTCTTTGGTTCTTTCGGTAAAGTCACGGAGGTGAAAAAATATATATATATAAATAAAACTTTAAAAAATAAGAATTAAATAAAAAATAAAAATAACTCAATTAAATCACGACGTTTCGATTGCAACACAAGCAATCATCATCAGGTGTGGAAACCACAGCTAGAAATTTTTTTACACTTTAGTAAAAAAATTCTAGCTGTGATTTCCACACCTGATGATGTCCGATCTCAACCGTCCCTGAGGATGATTGCTTGTGTTGAAATCGAAACGTCGCGATATAATTTAGTTATTTCTATTTTTATTGTTAATATTATTATTATTATTTTTCACCTACCTGACTTTACCGAAAGAACCAAAGAGTAGTGAACAAATAGTGTGATGGCGTTGGTAGTGGCGGAAGCGAAATGTTACAATTTACAAGTATTTTTGGTTTTATAACGTGACATTTCAGTCCGTGACTCTACGGCCATTTGGAGCAGTGTGTTTTTGTTGCTGTATTCATTTTCTTCCTTCCTCCAGTAACATCGTTTACTTTGCTGTCCTTCCACCGCCCCTCCGGTTTGTGCGGTTGGCTGCATACAGCGCGCACTCGTTGCACACAAAGTGCTTGCCGCAAATCAACCACAAAACCACCTCGCTCATCTCGTCTAGGAGCATAAACCATCAACACGCAAATTCAGGTCATCCTTTCAGCAGCGACTTTTGGCTCAGCCATTGAACAAAGATAGCCACCGCATCGCGCGCTTTCAGATGCGCTTCTGTGGCCGTCTGGAACGCTCTTCCTTCCGATATTAGGAAGCCACTGAAGCTATGCCCTTTTAAACTCACTTCTTGGCAACTGCTTTTTTGCATTTCGATTGTGGTCCTTCCCGCGCATCTCCGATTAGCACGGTTGGCTAGGTACGGTGCGAGCTAAGTTCGACACGCATACTTGCGTACATACGGCACGTGTAGGTACAGGCAACGGAAGTTTTGTCCTTACCTCTCCCAGCCGTGCGCAGGCCTCGGCCTGTCTGTGCAGCTCCGACCAGCTGTCCTCATATCTGGATTCCAGGGAAGCGACGGTTGAGATCGGACATGAGATCAGACTTCACCATCCTCATCATCATCACGCGAATTAAAATGAGCACAACGGTGCCGGTAATTTCAGGGTGATGATGTCAGTGTGATAATGTCGTGTGATGATGTCAGGGTGATGATGTCAGAGTGATGATGTCAGTGTGATGATGTCAGTGTTATGATGTCAGGGTGATGATGTCAGGGTGATGATGTCAGGGTGATGATGTCGTGTGATGATGTCAGGGTGATGATGTCAGGGTGATGATGTCAGTGTGATGATTTCAGTGTGATGATGTCAGTGTGATGATGTCAGTGTGATGATGTCAGGGTGATGATGTCAGGGTGATGATGTCAGGGTGATGATGTCAGTGTGATGATTTCAGTGTGATGATGTCAGTGTGATGATTTCAGTGTGATGATTTCAGTGTGATGATGTCAGGGTGATGATGTCAGAGTGATGATGTCAGGATGGTGATGTCAGGTGAGGCCCTCATACAGGAGTGGACTGAGAAAATGAACTGGACTGAAAATACGATTCATGCGAGGTGATTGTTCGCAATGCGGTGACGACTTGAGTCTTACCTGTTCAGCAACTCAGTGCCTGCGTTCAGGCAAGGATCATATTCGTCTTGTTTGCTGTCAAAAGACAAAGACACACATCACCTGGTTAGCCTTTTTGGGGCAAGTGCTGTTAGCGAGCACCTATAAAGACTGGCACGGCACATGAGGGGGTGGGTGGCCAGCACCACGCCCAGCCACCTTTGTCTTCCCAGTGGCTATGTTTTTACACGCCGCACCAGGTACTCATTTGAGGTGGAGTCGACCTATAAGAGGCCCAGACCCGGTTGAGATAATCGTCACTGGTGTTGACCGCGAGCGGGAATCAAAGTCGCCCCACCGGGTTTGTAGCGCAGCGCGCTACCGCTCCACACAAACAGTGCCCACCCATATAGTGATACACACAAACACATTCTCACACACAGACGCAACACAAGCACACACTCGCTCGCAAGCACACACAACGCTCCGATCAATAACCTGCTTTATTTAGAACGGCCTGACAGCCAACGGATAGAATTTCACTTTCGCAGGGCGAGAGGGATGTTCTAAGGAAGCTATAAAACACATCGCCGTTCGCAGTAAATAAAAATAGGCACACCTGAAATAAGATTGCGGATTAAGGAGCAACAGTACCACCCACCGACACCAATCGATAGCGTGACGTTATTAAGGACAGTCGGCAATTCGACCGAAATAGAATTGTTAAAACAATAATACCAATGCTCATTCGTGTATCTCGTAAAAACCATCGGCATCTCGAGACCCGTGTGGAGGAGGCTCCCGCGCTCGAATGTTTTGCCAAACCAGAAAAGAGGTCACCGTTCCCGCACAAGGGGAACTGGGTTGACACTCACGTAGCTCCGGGCAGAGGGATTTAATTAACAGCTCCAGGAGCAAGCCTCGTTACCTACAAAACCTGGCAAGCGCCCGATTGTAGTAAAACGCCCGTGACATAATTCCTGCGTGTGATGACAAACCCTCAGAGATATTAATCACTCCGGTTACATATTTACCCAAAGATAAGAGTTTTTACTCGTTGCTATCGCTGAATAAGTGTGTCCTGAGCAGTTACTATGTTATTGTTACATTTTATATTGTACATGTTAAATATATATACCCATGCATAATTATTTAACACACAGTATGTTATTTAGACAAAATCGAGCAAATGACCACGAATTAACCTCACCTCATTAATGAACCATAAGCCAAGCAGGTTTGTGCTTGGCGTACGATTACATCATGGATCAGAGCCTGCCAGGGAACACCAGGTGCAAGAGGCTTGGGCTGCCGGATAGCCACAACACATTCGCACGGCAAATGTCTTGTGGCATCCAGTCGTGTGCGGCAATTCGTTTATTATCCTTCGCACTCGGGGGTGTTCCCCGGACACTCCGGTTCGCTCACACACGTGCACACGTTTATGTTTAAACTTCTTTCGCACCGTACGTCGCCAACCGCGCTGATTGGAACGTTCCGTGCGGAACGTTCTTTCTCGTCGTTCCATTTACGTGCCATGAAGAAGGGCCTTTGCCCGAAACGTCGCCGCCTAAGCGTATTTTTTCCTTCTTGGTTCTTTCGGTAAAGTCACGTAGAAGGGAAATAATAAAATAATAAAAATACAATTAATAAAATAATATTTTATTATATTATTTTATTATGTTTTTTATTATATTATATTATTTTATTATATTATAATATAATATTTTATTATATTATTTTACTGTATTATTTTATTATGGTTTATTTTTATTACCTTATTATTTCCCTTCTACGTGACTTTACCGAAAGAACCAAGAAGATGAATCCCTGCAGTCACGAAAGCTTTAAATCGGATTTTTTTTCCTTCTAAGGACACGGCAGCGTGACTGACGAATGCTGTCCAGCGTTTTGCGTACGGAGCAAGTCGATGGTCTGGACACGTGCGCACGAAGCGCACTGCCACCACCTATCCCCAGTGCAGCCTGCGCACGTCCCAACACACCGCTGTGTTTTACGAGAGCCGCTTCACCCTTCCCCGGAGAGCTGCCCAGACTGATTTATAACCGACGCACAGTCCTAGCTGAATGGTCTACTATGCCAAAGTAAAAAGGGCCACTTCATGATTATATAAACAACTACACACAGGTTAAGTGTCTGAACTGTACATGGATAAAGACCATACTTTACCCATGTGTATGGCTTTATTTTGGTGATTTCGAAAAGTGTATTGGTTTAGCCATGTTTGTTTGTTGTAGTACAGAGTTAGACTGATGGCCTTAATCTAAGTTGTCTTGTGGTTGTTGTTGTTGTTGTTGTTTGACTTGCATCCCACTGCGATTTTTGCACACAGCGTTGGTGTACGGTGCTTTTTCTGCGATATTTTGCTGTCTTTTCTTGGATTTTCTGTTTGCACTTAGTCACATATTCACTTTAAGATGTTTTTTGTTCATGTTTTAGTTTTTTGTTTGTTGCGGTTGCACCCGATTCAAGAGCCGAATGGCTCACAGGGCTATACCTAATCAATGAACTTGAACTTTGTCACGCGGTGGTACGGCGGCGCAGTGGTGAACGTGAATGATAGAACCCGGCAATCCGAGTTGGATATCCGACCACCCAGTCAAGGCTACCCACCCCCCCTCTCTCACCCAAATTCACCGACCCGCGTGGTGAGGTATGGTGAAGTATGGTGAAACAGCCCTTCCAATGACCGACAAGGCATGGGGAAGCATTTAAAGGATATTAGATTATTATTACTTAATGTATGATACACCACAGACATCCATGGCTCATGAGAAAAAAAAATGCTTTTCTGGCAGCCGACACAGAAGTGTGGCAATTCGTTCTCACCAATTCCTACTTTTAATTTTAAAATAAACTGCCCGGCACTGTGGAGACCGCAGAAAGAGAGCGGCGGTGCAGAACGCACAAATGTTGTGAAAGTCCAACTCCCGTGGGTGTCGAGGGGGAGCGATGTACCCCGGCTTGCCAACGGAAGGTGGTGGTGGTGGTGGTGGTAGAGCAAAAACGTGGACGAAATTCAAACTTCACAAGGTTTTGTTGGGTTAGACCACGTAAATATATCGATTTGTCATTAAACCCGCCACCACTCGACACAGGCAATTATTGGCACGTTCTGTTTACGTGACACTAAACCTTACTAATCGGCTGTGTCGGGTGGTGGCGGGTTTAACGACACATTGATATGTTTACGTGATCTAACCCAAAACACCTCTATTATGGTTGATATTGGTCGCGAAAGCCCACGTGTTAAACCGAATATCACACTGTCCCTCGTGTACAGAAATCAGAATCTGCATTTCGACTGCAGGAGGAATCCGATGAGCTATGAAGCTCTTTGTTTCCCCACAAATGTCCAGCAGGGGCACGGGCTCGGCGAGTTTACAACAACAGACGATGCCAACAAAACGATAGGAGTGCAACATCGATTCGAAGGTAAGCAAGTCACTAAATACAAGTCAATAAACGATGCATTAATTACGCAACTCTGATTTATCAATCTTAAGCAGGGCAGCAAAAAAAACAGCAACGCAGACTCAGACCACACCAAGATACCAACCACACAGTACAGTTGTAGTTCCTCAATAAAATGGCAAAATAACATTGAACTATCGATGCACGGGTGGTAGGGTTCAAAGGTGCAAGTCGCATATTGCCCCCCCTGTTACACAAATTATTTTTCTCCGGGTGTATTCTGGTTTCTTGCCACGTGTATAAACACCAGGATTCATTGCCTTAAACTATCTTTAAAATCTAAACAATGTTTTTATTTGAACAGGTAAGGCCCACTGAGCAGTGTCAGCTTTTTTTCAGAAGCGACCTGCCCACAAATGATAGCTCAACAAAGTGGCTTATCATCACGTGAAAATTTATAGCAGTCGCCAAATACTCTAAACGCGTGATGTTAATTCTAAACGGAGGGAAAAACCGGAGGACCCAGAGAAAAATCCACGCGACCACGGGGAGAGAGACACACACAAACTCCAAATATACAGCAGCAGGAGTCGCAGTCGGGATCGAACCCACGACTTCCTGAATACCAGGCAAGGGAGTTAACATCTCCTAGCCACCGTGACGCATCTTAATATATACAGCACCGCAAAACTCGGGAAATTATTGCTAGTGCGTGGCCCTCCGCCTGGCTGTTGCTGCCTTCCCGATTGGCCGTGGTTCCTTCTGGCACCTCCGAGTTGCACAAAGTGCTCGCCACAAATGAACCACAGCACCTTGCTGGTCTCGTCAAGGAGCGTAAACCATCACCACGCAAACTCCGGTGGTCATCCTCACAGCAACAGCAGCAGCGGCTTTTGTCACAGCCATCGAACAAAAGCGGTGGTCACCGCATCGCGAGGCGCTTTCAGATGCGCTTCTGCGGCCGTCTGGAACGCTCTTCCCTTCCGATATGAGGAAGTCACTGTGAGCTTTGCACTTTTAAATCATCGTCGAGATTGACAAACTCATTTCTGTAGGAACTGCTTTTTGTGTTTAGTTTGTTCTTCCCCTCCGCACCTCCGATTAGCCCTGTTGGCTACGTACGGTACGAAACAAGTTCAACACGCATACATGCCGAGTCAGCCTCTCTGTTTCAGAGCGAACAAATAGTGTGCGGTCGATCGCGGCGAATAAATGTTACAAAGGTGAAAATGTACTTTTTCTTTTCAAATGCTCTTCAAACGAACCTTAACTTCCGTTTCACGTTGACATCCTTCGACCTGTCACTCAGTGTCTTGAGCCTGAACCCAGGAGACAGGGGAGGAGGGGAGAGACAGGGAGAGAGGAGAGAGACAGGGACAGACGAGATAAATCTTTCATTTAAATAGGGGAGGGGGGCACATAAAGTAAAGCATTGAGAAAAAAAACTAAATGATGAACGAAGCTAAGTGCCGACTACACCGAGCATCTTCTTGGTTCTTTCGGTAAAGTCACGTAGAAGGGAAGTAATAAAATAATTAAAATAAAACATAATAAAATAATTCTCACGACGTTTCGGCCACAACGCAAGCAGCCGTCCTCAGGTGAAGAAAACAAAAACGAGACGGGAGATTGCTAAGTGCAATAATCAAAGAGATGGCAGCATTACTAAAGACTCCCAGTGCGCGTATCAATCATAAAGATCTATAAATAATCCCCACACATCTCCTCCGGTGTGCTTTCCGAATGTCCAACGTTTCGCACCACGAGGCTGGCAGTAGCTTTGCCCGGCAAACCGAATTCAGTTTAACAGCTCAAACCCGGGCCTCCTCAGCGCGGCGCCTGAGGCAAGAGGTCAACATTCCACATTCCTATGGCCAGGACAAGTCCATCTTTCGGAAGACCAACGGTCACATTCCACCCGCAGTATCGATTCATCGGTTTTATGTATCGACCCTGAGATGACGATGTGTTGTAAATACGAACGTGTAGATTGACAACCACCGTTGGATCAAGCGACCCGGCTCGCAAAGGTCACTTTGACCATTCGTTTTGAAACACGGCGCACTGTACTGAGTACCACTGTGCCGCACAGTACGTACAGTGTACAGTGCGTGCAAGTGGTGCGTGCAGTGCGGAATAAGTGCGTACAGTGCGGATTGGGTGTACAATGCGGAATAAGTGTGTACAGTGTGGAATGGGTGTACAGTGTGGAATGGGTGTGTACAGTGCGGATTGGGTGTAGAGTGCGGAATAAGTGTGTACAGTGCGGAATAAGTGTGTACAGTGCGAAATGGGTGTACAGTGCGAAATGGGTGTACAGTGCGAAATGGGTGTACAGTGCGAAATGGGTGTACAGTGCGGATAAGTGTGTACAGTGCGGAATAAGTGCGTACAGTGCGGAATTCCGTGCTCTGCCGTCGTGCTAACAGCACCGGGTCTGCGCAACGCGCAAGGGGTCTCGTGACCCCCAATCAATTGACCCCCTCAAAATGTTGCCCCCTTCGCATATTTGTGTACGTTTCAAAATTAATACGTTCTAGAGAATTAAACGGGGGGGGGGGGGGGGGTCACAAGACATCTGGACCACCCTGTACAGGACGTAAGCGCAGCAAAGGGGGGGGGACTCCGAGGCACAGCGCGTACAGTGGTGCGTACAGTGCGTGTTACAGTACGTGGTACAGTGCACGCTCACCCTGCGCTCAGGTCTTGCTGCACGTTCAGGAGCCGTTCCCGAAACGTCTCGAACATGGCGCGCTAGCGGGAGAAGCCGCCGCCGCTGCTGCTGATGCCGCCGCGAAAGGTAGAGGGGGGACGGGGGGAAAAAAATCTTATAAATGTTTGTGTTGTTGTTTTTATTTCATTTTAAAAAAAATTCTAAATGTTTGTGTGTGTGTGTGTTGCTTTTATTTCATTTAAAAAAATCTCGTTTCAAAGTGGCGCCCGCTTCCCTCTCTCTCTCCCGCCGTCAGCTGTTTACGCGAGTCACGTGGACTCCACCCCCTTCCACGCCTCACGTGACTCCCCCACCGTGCCAATATCACGTGACGCTCCCCCCCTCCTGCTCCTCCCCCATTTCCTCTCCCCCCTTTTCCTCTCCCCCCTTGCCCCTCGCCCCTCCCCCCTTTCCCCTCCCCCCCTTTTCCTCTCCCCCCTTGCCCCTCCCCCCTCGCCCCTCCCCTCTTTCCCCTCCCCCCTTTACCCTCCCTCCTTGCCCCTCCCCCCTTGCCCCCCCCCCCCTTGCCCCTCCCCCCTTTCCCCTCCCCTCCCTCCCCTCTCTACCTCCCCGCCCCTCTCTCCCCCCCGTTCCATATTAACCAATCGTTGGACGCCGTTGCTTTGGCGGTTCGAAACGTGCCTTTAGATTCCACGTGTTTAGATTAACCGCATTTACTTACACGGTCGTGTTTACAATCTACACCTGTTGATTACTGGTTCCTGCGGAGGACTAAAAGTGCAGACACGCTGGAGTTCGGCTTATATGCAGTCTTCATTATACTGGTAGGAACCTCCTGGTTACACCAGCCCACAGGGGATTATTGTGTCCGTCCGTCCGTCGTGCATCCAAAAATTGGAGCGGTGGGGCTGGGTGAAGAGGGGAGGGAGGGGCTGGGTGAAGAGGGAAGGGTGGGGAGGGTGGGGCAGGGTGGGGAGGGTGGGGCTGGGTGGGGAGGATGGGGCTGGGTGGGGAGGGGCTGGTCACCCCGTGGTGCCCTTATAAAACTCAACGTTTAACCGACTCACGCCGGCTTGTGCCCGCCCTCACAGTCGGGCATATTTGCGGAATACACCACGCCGCCGTTGACCCTGGCCATTGACCGAGCAACCCAACGTTCCTACCAGCTCCCTCCGCAGGAATGTGTTTTAGTCACCATTGTTAAACTGACGATTGATCGAGATGATTTTAGGATTTCACAACATGACTGAGAGTAATCTTGATTTGAGGCTTTCGTGACTGTAGGAATCCATACTCTTTGGTTCTTTCGGTAAAGTCACGCAGTTAGAAATAAATTAAAATAAATTAAATCACGACGTTTCGATTGCAACACAAGCTATCATCGTCAGGTGGGAAAAACACAGCAATATTTTTTTTACTGAAAGTGCTGCATGCAAATTGTCTTCACTTCGTGACCCAACACCTCAAAGGGATTTGGCAACAAAATAAACGGGCAGTCCTCGATTTAAATCGGAACGCAATAATAGATATTTAAATGTCCATACGGTCAGTGTTATGAAATGTGTTAAAGGTTCAACAAAACAAGGCAAGCATTATTAAACTCATAAACAATAATAAATATTGTGAATGTAACACTTAAAAATACGTGTATGAAGATTCACGTACGGTAAATGTTACTGGACGCACGCACGAGACTGACTCGGACTGTCAGCTTGGCTCTAAAGTCCAGGGACATTCGCGACTTTTAAAGCAACTTTTGAAGTGTTCCGTCCTTTGATGCCAACACTTGAACGTCACCAACGCGGGATTTTTTACACCTCGCACTTGAGATGTTCTTTTGCACCACGCATCGAACCCGCGTGCCCTACCTTACGTTTGAACTTACACTGGTAGGAACCTCCTGGTTACACCAGCCCACAGGGGATTATTGTGTCCGTCGTGCAGGGAGGGGCTGGGTGAGGAGGGTGGGGCTGGGTGGGGCTGGTCACCCCGTGGTGCCCTCATAAAACTCAACGTTTAACCTACTCACGCCGGCTTGTGCCCGCCCTCACAGTCGGGCATATTTGCGGAATACACCACGCCGCCGTTGACCCTGGCCATTGACCGAGCAACCCGACGTTCCTACCAGCTCCCTCCGCAGGAATGTTACATCTATACGCCCAATATATTAAGATTGGGCAAGGCAACAACGACAACATTACCAGACCACACCAAGATAACGCCACACGGCAATAGTCCCTCAATAAAATGGCAACATTCACATTGAACTATCGATATACGGGCGGTGATGATCAAGGTTACGAATCACATTCGTAACCAGGTCGCTTTTGAAAGTAAGTGAATACATCAGTGGGCTGTTTGGTAGGATGGGGATGGTTTCGTTTTATTTGTAGATGTTTGGGTGATTTGTTTATCTTTCTTGTACTGTGCACTCCTATCGTTTTTGTCAATAGTTTATTGTTGTAACTATCTGACCCGCCTCGACTGGACATGTGAAATATATATTTTTTGCCCACTTCAGAAATTGTTTCTTGCTGTGGTTGTCCAACCTTATGACGGGCACTTGTGTTGCGCCCGAAACGTCGTTTTTTAATTTATTTTATTTTGTACCCACGTGATTTTACCGAAAGAACCAAAGAGTATGGATCCCTGCAGTCACGAAAACTTCAAATCTAGATTAGTTCTTTATAGCTCATCGGATTCCTCCAGTTTAAATATTGATGAAAAACAAATTCTGATTCCGATTTACATACTGCCAAGTGGACATAGTTTTTTTTTACAGAATGTAATCAACTAGTCCCGTTGTTTATAACTACCGTGCCAGGAGATCGAATCGAGATTGCGACTCCAAGCGTGCCACGGGAACGTCGTCACTTTAAATCTGGAATTAGAACAAGGTCAAGAAAAGGTTAAATTGTGTGGAACTCCATCAATCGCGCGACAGATTCACACTCACGGCTCCCATGAACGACAAAGGGGAGTTTGGGGGGGGGGAGGTCATTTATTTATTTATCCAACCACGGCCACGTTTATTGAATACAATTTGAACAACAACAACAGCATTTCGTGGAACACTTTACGGGTCTTGGCAACGACAAAAACTAAAACCCGGGACAACTTGGTGTCTGCTGTGCCCGGTGGGGGGGGGGGCACGAAAATAATTGTTCGTAAAGAATAATGAGGAGTGAAGCCACTTTTGTTTGTTATTAAAATTGCTCCCCCCCCCCCAACCTCGTCCACCTCGATTTCGCAGACGTCTGAATTTTTTTTTTGGGACAAAACATTTCCGCGAGTCAATTACAGCAATTAAAAACAAAGATTCCCCCGTATAGGCTTAACAGACTATTGGGGCAAGTGCTGTTAGCGAGCACCTGATGTTTACACATCGCGCTAGGTACTCATTAGAGACTGAGTCAACCTAGAGGAGGCCCATGACCGGTTGGGATAATCGTCACGAGTGTTGGCCGCGAGTCGGAATCGAACTCGCGTTCGCCGGGTCTGTAGCACAGCGCGCTCACCGCTGCGCTACCGCTCCCCCACAATTAAACAAACGAACGGCAAATTAATCACCCACGCCCATTCCTAATCAAGTAGTCGATCAAAACGCAACGACAGTACTTCTGCACAACAGACCGTGCAGGGATTTGATTGAAGAGAAAATAAAAACACCGAAACATAATGAAACTAACATCGTGTTAGATAAATTGTCGGACCAAGTAACCCAATTACACGCGTGCAACACTTTTGCAAGTAGCCCGTCTTCTTTTGAGTGCACCACGCAGAATTGCGCCAACAAAAACCAGTCGCTATGCCAATTAAACCAACAGGGAGCGATGTGATACACACACGCGATGAATTGAAAACAAGAAATGTTCTATTACTCATTAACAAACAGCTTGGTGCCGCATTATCCTTTTTTAATTAACGAGTGAAAGGCTTTGACTACAGGAAGGGTTCATACTCTTAGGTTTTTTCGGTAAAGTCACGTAGGTAAAAATAAAAATATAATAGAAATAATAATAGAAATAAAATAATAAATCACGGATTTATTATTTTATTTCTATTATTATTTCTATTATTTTTATTATCTATTTTTATTTTTACCTACGTGACTTTACCGAAAAAACCTAAGAGTATGAATCCTTGCAGTCACGAAAGCTTCAAATCTCGAATACAGGAAGGGGTATTTGTGGCCAACGTCGGTCGAAAATATTCCCACAGTCACAACGAGGCGTGCGGTGTTTACAGCACAAGAAATGTTCTATTACTATTAATTGGCACCAAGTGGCTGGTGTTGGGTGGAGTGGTGCTTAGAGCACTGCGCTAGAGACCCCACGAACTAAGTTCAAGTCCCAGCCACGCAGCTCGCGAACGTTTAAAAAACGAGAATCTATGCGACAACTCAAGACACATACATTCCCGGAAACTAAACGTTAACATATTTTTTTACTTTATTGTCAAATCTTGAAAACGCTTCATTTTCATCCGAGGCCGAACGTCCAAATACCCCCCTCCCTCACAAAACCCAACATCGATGGGAGTTTCTGTGCCAACCCAAGCCCTTTGTGACGTGGTACATTTCTGACGATATGATCGCTTGTGATCTAAACACGTCGTTGAATTAAAGTCTGCCGTGACCCCCCCCCACCCCCAACACTTATCGTCCCCAGTGTTCTCTTATTCCCAGCCAAACCCCAAGTCATTTCCCCGACCCATCACCCCCCGCAGCTGCCTAACATTCACACACGCGCTCAAGCGACCAAGTAGAGTGACATTTTTGTTGTTGTGCCAAACTCTTTTTTTTTAACACGTAGCGTTGATAAAGTTAAAGTTCCACGGTGTCCATTTGATTTTTTTTTTCATCACACAAGTCACCGGTTTTAAAAGCACATCGCATTCAGACAGGCAACCCCTGCTGCACCGCAACACTTACAGCGTGTCCTCAAAATGCCACGTTTCTACCCGAAGGGGTGGGGTGAATTTTAGTTTTACCTGCAAATTACTCAATTGTGAAAAGAAAACGTCAATATCGCACCCCGACTGATTAACTTAACAAGAGGAACCGCAGGGGGAAAAAGAGTCAAGACGCAGGCTTTCCTGGGTTAACCAATGCTCCTTACAACAACCCCTAACACGAACAAAACTCCAAACCCTGTCGCTGGTTCTGTTCCGTCTAAGAAGACTACATTTATCCCAATCAACAGCTTGTAATGGTATATTTATATTGCCTTTTGATGTTACGTAAAACAAAAATATACATTGCGCATTTAAATCACGAAAGCGATTGAAGACACACGCGTCGCGAGAGAACGACATGAAATCGCTGAAAATCATCGCAAGCTCAGATCGCGGAACACGCGCGCACAATCGAAACGCTGCGGAGATTTTTCCGTGCGGCAAAAATTCGACCGAGCTGGGGAAATGCGCCCGCACGGTTTTGTTGCGGTGCAGCGCAGAGACTCCGCGGACAACGACCACACAGCATGGCTTTACATTTTGAAGCTTTGGCAATACGCTGTCCAATGTTTTTAAATTTTTAACAGGTACCCCACCCCCACCTCCTAAAATACAGGACACGGTATATTCACCCCCGATATTTTGAGGACACGCTGTACATGGCATTTTAGGCAGGGTTCCACAGGCAAGTATGTTTTCTAGATTCTAGAAGCTCCTGCCGGCATATAAGTTTTAATAAAGCAGAATCCATCTGTCGAGACTCATCAGCACGATAAACTCGCGTTCCAGACAGCGGCGAGTACAGGCCACGTTGTTCGTCAACGGAGCTACGGGCGCCAAATTAACCCTCGCATGCATCGCGTCCGCTGCAACGATTCGTTGGCACTTCGGCTGTGTGGTCCACACGCCTCAAACATATCGGTGTGTGTAGTCTTCTCCGACTCGGCGCTGTGACCGAGTGCTGAACGTGACCTGCTGTGTTGCAGAAACGCTGGGCAAAAGCAGAGGCCTGGCATTCCAGGTGGCGGAAAACTGATGTCCAGCGTAGAGGACACGATCAGGACTTTGCGAAGAAATTAGAGTATAAAATTCAACGTACTTAGTGGGTTCCGTCGACTGAAATCGTATTAAACCGATAAATTTAAAGTTAGGTATTTTGCCTTCAATAATGAATGCATGAGAGGGTTAACAGCCAGTCTGTGCAAATTCACGACGACGGTTAAAGCAGGGATGCAAGTCCTAAATCGCTGGTCCGTTTAGAGCGGCGGTGATGATAATGATGTGTGCGCCACCCGCCAACTTGACGAGGCGCCTGCAAGAGGTAGTACAGCAAGTAGCCTTATGTTTGCAGCGGAGTTTCAGCGTTCTCCTCTCACATGCGTGGAGTTTTCTCTCTGCACTCTGGCTCCCAAGCATGCAAGCAAACCTCTCACAAATGTGTGCCAAAAGTCTCATGCACGAATAATACAAATCTTTAAAAACCCAAACTCAGGCTTTTCTGCTCAATTATCTTGGACTAAATATTTTAAATTACCATATTCTCCCGATTACAAGATGCAACTTAACCCCCACCCTCCCTTTTATGTTAAAGCAACAATTTGGGGTGCACCTTGGGAGACCGGTATATGTGCATGTGACTCGACTCTACCGATCACACTTTTAGGGAGGGGTTTACGATCCAGAGAATTCGGCAATCGTGCAGTCCCCTGAAGCTCAGTTATGACGCTAAACCAATGAGCGCTAAAACCAACCAGTGCCAATTACCATATAGCTTACCACGTAACACTGCCACTGGCGTAGTATATTTACACTATGCAGTGAAGTGCCCAAATACCGAGCACAACTAAGGCACCCTAATGCAAGCGTCCAAACTGCCGGGGGTGTGGAGCGGAGGGCACGTGACACCGGTAATCCTATGCCAGGGCTCTTAATATTGGCAGCCCATGTACCAGACGTGGCCCTCGCCGAGACGTGAAGAGGCTTAGTGGGGGATACAAAGAGATGATGGACATGAAGACAGAGATGGAAGTTGTAGACAATGAAGATGAGGGCGAGATGAAAGCGAGATGAACGGGACTTGAAGACGAGAGGGCAAGGGTTAGCTGTTGTACGTGCGGACGTCACCACCAGTCTAACGGCTTGCCGTATTTCGCCCGTGTAGGAATTGTCGTTATTATATCACAGCGACGCCATGAAACATCAGTAACATCCGTGCACATGACGTCAAATGGCTCGACAGCACACGTTTTTTTCTATTGCAGGCACGCCAGGAAAATATACTTTTTAAGAAACCCTGCTTTACGAAACTCTATCCCGAACTGCAGTAATGGAGACAGGGCTGCCCCACAGGGAAGGGGGAAGTGGAGGTTGAAGGGGCGGTGGCAATTTTCCCTGGTTCTCACACAAAAGAGAATACCAAAACGGGAAGTTTTATGTCACGAAATAAGGGGGGGCCACATCCCCCAAACGGGCCTCCAAGTCCCAGGCCTTCAGGGGACCCCTGGGGCAGCCCTGGAAATGGGGAGTCGATGTTTCTCATTTGATCTCAAACCAACAATTTCCTGCAGCTCTGCAAACTTGTAGAGCGTGGACACGCTTACGCAACGCTTGAACCGACGCGAATCACCGTCTAAAAGTGTTAAACCTCGACAGGTTGGCTATGGACGGCAGGTCTCTCCATCCTCTAAATCCGAATCCGTAAGCCACTGCCAAACCCACGGCTGCAGGAAGAGACTACGCTACGAGCAGCGTGTCACGGTAATGCAATTACTTTCGAAGCACTCGAGTGATTAACCGAAATCCGATTTCGTTTCCGCGGACGCCGATGAACATTCGCACAACTTCTGAAGAGTAATTGAGTTCTTCGAAAGTTCGTTTTGAAGACCGTTCTCATATTTGTACGTTGATAGGTTAACATACAAGCAGAGTTACATTAATCGGTCAAACAGTTGGAATTGCATAACAAACCAGGTTAGCGGCCACAATATTCTGTAAGAGTACCATATTTTCCAGATTATGACACCGAGTTTTTATCTCCCGGTATATTAGAGGAAGATTTGCGGGGTGCGTCTTACACTGCGCGGGAGGTTGTCTACGATCAGATCCGTACAACCTTTTTGAAACCCCGACACAAGTTGAGGGGAGCGTTTTGCTTTCCAGAGCATCTTGTGATCAAGGGAGGAGAGAGTATAAGATATGACTTGTGAAGAGATCGCCTTATAATGCAACTCTGCATTCTGCTCACCGATTGGTTGCCCACTTAACCGCCATGACAATTACAACCCTTTCCTCCTATTGGCTGCTTCCTGCAAGCGAATCTGGGCACGTCATGTTTTTTTTAATGACCGTGGCTCATTAAGCAACCCGCAGCCACAAAAACTGAAGACAAGTCACATAACTATGGAGAGGTTGGAATATTTTTGTAAAATTAAATTTAATCACTGACATCAGGACACACCTTTTTGCCAAGCTCTTGCAAAAAAAACCAAAATCATACCGAAAGTAACTTCCTTAAAAGTTGGCCACAAATATGAGTTACAGTCGATAGAGAAAAAATGACAATATCGTCTTTTATTTTGAGAACATATGAACAAGGCAGGCGCTTGCTTTGCTTTACCATGCCTCTCACATGAATGAAAAAATGAAGCGGGAAATTACAAACGTGCCGTCTCCTTGACGGGGACACGCTGTGGAGTTTGACAAACATTGGTGAGAAGTTGAAACAATAATTGTGAGGAGGAGCGGAGCGGGGGTGATGGCGGTGGTGGCGGTGATGAGGGTAAGGGAAGGTAACGGAAGGTGTAATTTGTAGCCAAAACGAGTCTGGGGAAGAATAAAAAATAAAAATAGTGATGACTTGGCCTTTCTCTATTCGCTGACGCCCTCGGATCGCCGGGTCACACGCTTGCGCGGGGACCGCTTTGGGGAGGCCTTGTCTGCACGCGGGACAGACGGGGAAGGCGGGGGAGGAGGGGAAAATAACGACACGTCAATAAAACGGCAGGAAACCGCACGAGTTGGGGCAACCTCAAGGTCACCGCGTGAAAACATCCCGATTAACCATCAGTGGGGATCGGGGGGTGGGGAGTTATCAGCTGTGGAAAAATTATGGCCCCTCGTTTACGGAATCGGTGAGTGGAATTCAGCACGTAGGTGGAAATTGAAGGCACCGCCATCATCACAACGTTGATGAAAAAGTTAAATTGGTCCGAGTGCAGTGCAGTTTATAAGATAAGGGGGCAGTTCTACAAATGAGTCAACATTCAAAAAATACGTACATATTGGGG
Organism: Lampetra planeri; assembly: GCF_965212315.1. Classification (NCBI taxonomy): domain Eukaryota; kingdom Metazoa; phylum Chordata; class Hyperoartia; order Petromyzontiformes; family Petromyzontidae; genus Lampetra; species Lampetra planeri. The sequence goes on from NC_136148.1 coordinate 4,505,927, forward strand.
TGTCATTTTGCAGGTAATTATCTATGTTTCATTTTAAAAATATACATCTGACTTAACCAAAAAATTACATTCGTCCATGACAGTGCTTGAAAAAGTAAAAGTTGCACAATCGATGACTTTCTGGGCAATGGCAGAAGGGCCTCTCTCTACGCGGTGTGAAGAGCCATTGCCTGAAATGTCGACCATTGTTCAATGTTTCTTTTTTTAAACAGAGAGTGTATTGATTAATGCGCAATTTTTTTCCCTGCATTTGTGCACCATTGCCAATGCGGTGTCAACAAGCAATATTTTAATTTACAGTTGCCAATTGTTCAACATTTATATGCCCATGTAAAAAGCCACTTTGTGATTACCCCAACGATCACCCGTGTCGTTAAAGAGTCTAAAACGGTGGCAGATCTGCCCATTGGCAAACGTTTAGCCAACTCCGCTTAAAAAAATCACTGCGCAAGAATCTCTTTTCATGCACGGTAACACCTCCACAACTTCCAGCGCTGGGTACGATTAAAAAATGATTCTCGGCTCTTGAGTATCACGCAAAAATCATTTGAGGACATGCACACTCAAGCAGTCACAACACCACATGCAGATAATTACAATCCTCAACTCCCCAATTAAGTCTTGTGGCTATTTGGATAAGGGAGATAGATTCCTTTGGGGTTTTTTTTCATTACCGATGTGCGCAGTATACAATTCTCCCAATTAATCTCTACAAACACTCCATTAATCACCTAGTTGTGCGTCTTTGCTGAATACATCAATAAATGGCATTGCAATTTATAACCCTAGCAAACTTGTATGGCAATGGTAAAAAGAGTTACAGAATTCTGTGTAAAAATAAAACAATACAAAAATGGTGAAGTAATCACTGTCAATGAAGAATGGCAAGAACGATCTCCCCAAAGTTACCCGAATTGACTTAAGGCATCATGGCTACATGGTGGGCAGTACATGGTGCAGCAAAACAAATATTGCCGTGATGTACTTCTATGCTCCCACAAATACCAACACCCACCATTCGCCACTAAGTGGTGGTGTCATCACCATGGTGCCTGTGCCAGGCCAGGTGCACTTTGAGGCCACGTGAAGTGTCGAAGGCTCGCTGACAGGTCATGGGACAGACCAAGGTGCCATAGGTTGACTGAGATGACTGGCAGATGCACCAGTTGTGCCCCCCCCTATTGTGCAAAATGTTCCCCGCCTTCCCCAACATGCATCTTTAAGTATAAAAAACAAACAAGAATAGGTTTTACCCTTTCAAATATAAATCAAATATTGGGGCCCCACCTGACCGATTGCCAAACCTGCCTGAGCGGATTGTGTCGTCACGACGCCACTATGACCACTGGTCTAACGCCGCATTCACGATGCCATATATTATCACAGCATGTGTGTTGGCATGTTCACCGCAAGTACGTGGTGGTTATTGCAGCAACTTGATTCCTTGCAAAAGGTGTCTATTTGGTGTTTGAACATCTGAACACCTCCTGTTTTATTGCCAGAAAGGGTAAAACCTATTCTTAATTTTTCATACTTTGATACTGGCAAAAATGTCGCATTATGCATCTTCTAGCAAGGTGAAGTGCGATCACCTAACCACCCCCAGCAGATGAAAGGTCATCCGGCAGTGGGCTGACAAAGGTCCATATGTGGACACACCATGGGCCTTAATACGCACCCCAGCCCCAGTTATTAAACCCGGGTTCTCCAAAGTTAATGTTTGAATGTCTCAATCACGCAGCCGCTATTCCCCGGAGTGGGATTAACGATCGGTGGATGAGATGGGCAACTAGCCAGCACGACTACTGCTGTGGTGTATCCCAATATAGCGCACGGCACATTGTTTTAACGGCACTGTCCATTTCATTAGCAAACCATGAATTAGTCTGTTAATGCATGAACATGCCTCTGAAACTTTGGCAAGCCACAGTATGGGAAACAGACAGGGAGGACAGCCAAAGGAAGGGTGATAAGTAAAATACAACGGTGGACAGAAAGGATGTGGACAAATATGGAAAACTAGAACCGCATACTCTTGAAGGAAAAACAAAGTCCGCATTTGAGAAGGCTTCAATCCAGAAGTGGATTGAGAATTAGAGTTGCCAAGCAGCAGCTGCATGATACTAATTACGTATTTATTCAGGAAAGCCACACCGAGGCTCTTTTTCAAGAGGGTCCCGCTACATCCGGGTATTTGGCCAACACCAATGACACTCTGTGTGTGTTTAGCTATGGCAGGATGCCCGAGAAGGAAACACAAGCAGAACGCAGAGGGGAGAACCTACGAACTCTACGCAGAAAGGTGCCAGAGTCGGGAATTGAACCCAGGTCCTTCGTCCTGTGTGGCTCAAGTGTTACCACAGTGCAACCCCTGACACTAACGTAGATAAATAAGAGTTATTTCTCATGTACATAAATAACAATTTCATCAGCATCGTGCATTAATTTACGTGAATTTGAAGGCAGTATATCTGCAATTCATCAACTCTCATGCAAAGCAATTGCATAGCTAAATCACTTGCAACTGCATCTCTAATAGTCGCTGTACACACGCCATGCAAAAGACACGAAGGGACAGAGAATTTTGACTGTATTTGCAAAAGTGCGACCCCTGGAAATGCACAGCCTCCACGCCTGGTATACAGGACGTGACGGGCCCGATAACGACCCAGACACCTGCTGCACATTTGAAGTTTGCATGTTCTCCCCGTGGTCGTGTGGATTTTTCTCCGGGTCCCTCAGTTTTTCCCTCCATATTTAGAATCAACGTCATGTGTTTTAGAGTATTTGGCTGCTATAAATGTCCACGTGATGATAAGCCACTTTGTTGAGTCATCATTTGTGGCCAGGTCGCTTCTGAAAAAAGAGCCATATTGCTCAGTGGGCCTTACCTGGTAAAATAAAAATAGTTTACGGCACAAAACAACCATCGCCATAAAAAAAACATCGCAAGGACATGCGCCGCACACAACTCACCTCTCCGGCTTAGCTCTTGGGAATCGGCGGAGGCACACGGTCACGCACGAGAGGACAGACGGTGAGCGCAAGACGGCGGACGTGAGAAAAACAGAAAGCGCAGCACGGTGCAGAGTGTGACCGAAGCCAGGGAAGGGAGGTGGTGGGGGGGGAAAATCAGGATTTTTACGCTCAACTAAATTCACAAAAAGAACAGCTCACGTTTTGAAACTACAAACCTCGGGGGTAATGTACGTGTGTACTATGTTGAACTTATTCCGCACCGTACGTAGCCAACCGTGCTAATCGAAGGTGCCGGGGAAAGACAACAAACGAAAACAAAAAAAGCAGTTCTCAAGAAATGAGTTTTAAATCTAATTGGGGACCACAATTGAACACCTTCATTGCAAGGCCTCTTGGCGTAACGTAGGGGTAGCCCCAACGGGACGCATTATGTCGCGCCGCAGGCTAATGTGGGAAAATAAGATGAGGCTTGCGCGACTTGCACGATACGGGAACGCAAACTACGGCACTCTGGCCATGTGATTTGAGAGAGATAGTGAATGAGGAAGTGAGACCGAGCGGGCCGAAACGCCAGTTGGTCAATAAGTTGGCGGACGAAGAGATGTTAACAATAGCGCTCGACAAGGAACCAACGAGAAGAGCTCGCTTGCGTGGTTCAGTGAATAAGCGAGCGGGTCGAGCGAGCGAGCCATTTGTGCCAGGGAGTCGGCAGGCAAATGACAGTAGGGGAAATCGAGCGAGCGAGACCACAAGTGGGAAAAATATGCAAGTTGACCAGCGAAATCGGGCGAACGGCAGCGCTAGCAAGAAAGGCGAGCGTAAAACGACTCTCTCGCACGAAGTGAATATGTGAGCACGAGCGTGAGCGAGACAGTGAATGCGGAAGCGAGTTGGCTTGTGACCGAGTGACCAGGCATATACGCGAGTCGGTCAGCAAGTGAGCAATCTGGCGAGTGAGCGAGCGAGCAAAGGGTGCTCGCAAGTGGGCAAGCGTTAACGACTCACTCATATGGTTGAGGGTCTCCTGTGGGATCCAGCTCATATCCACGCCGTTCGGATTAGACGTCCCCATCTCCACGGGCTTCGCGCCCGGACGCTTGCGCTGGACACAGACACGATGGACAGGCGCACGGACACACGCGGTGAGGTCCGACTCGTCGTGCGAGCGAGCGACACGTGCGTGATTAAGCGAAGTCACACCGAGCACAGCCGAGGGCATACGCTCATCTTACCTTGGAATCGCACCGCCCCACCTCCACTTCAGAACATCGCACGGCAGATGCGGCTATCTCCAACACTGGTGGAGATCTCCCAACACTGGTGAACAATTAAGAATAGCCCCCCTACAGTGTCACTGTGGTCACCAGCCTAAAACCATGGACCACACAGTAACGCGACTGCCCCGCCTCCATCGTTTGCAGGCAGCGTTTCAGAGATGCACCAGGTGTCTGTGCGAGTCTACGAATGCCCACGTGAGTCTATGCGTCTCAAATTAGTTGGTGATAACGCCATTGGCAGTGGTATAAAAGCGCAATTTCCAAAAAAAACCTCAACATTTCGTCAGTAACATCGCCTTAAAATGAAAAAGTATGGAATAGGCGACTATTCGGGCAGTGACCCATATTCACAGCAGAGAGAGCGGTTGGGCAGGTTGACCTGCCTGACCTGGCCTCTCTGCGTGCTGTAAAGAAGGGCTACTGTCCGAAACGTCGCCTGTGAATTACCATGCGAGTGAGTCTACATGCAAAACCATGTAACACACAGAAACATTCCTGCCCACTGATGATGGTTTTCCAGCAGAATTTCACACATTCACCAGGTGTCTGTTCGAGTCTATGGAAGCACATCTAAGGTGACAGGTTTCTATCGCTTCAAGTGGTGTCGAGATGTTAACCATCTTGCCTGGTATACAGGAGGTTGTGGCTTCGATCTCGACCCTGGCACCTGATTATTTAGAGTTTGCATGTTATCCCCGTGGTCGAACGATATTTCTCCGGGTACTCTGGTTTTACTCTCCACATTTATAAACATGCATTTAGAGTATTTGGCTGCTATAAATGTCCACGTGATAAGCCACTACCGTACAGCTATCATTTGTGGCCAGGTTGCTTCTGAAAGAGAGCCACATAGCTCAGTGGGCCTCACCTGCTAAAATAAAAATCGTCGAGTTTAGTTCTCTGTATGTCCAAGTGTCTCCATGTACGTCTGTGTGCAAGTCTACGGGGTGTTTTTCTGTAATTCACCAGGCTACTCCTGAAGCCATCCACTGGCTCGCTCAGACGCTGTCTTTCCGACAGACCTGTTCTTCACTTGAAGACGGCTGCTTGCGTTGTGGCCGAAACGTCGTGAGAATTATTTTTATTATTTTATTATTTCCCTTTTACGTGACTTTACCGAAAGAACCAAGAAGATGGCTCGCTCACCTTGCGAGACTCAAGCAGTTGATGTGCACCGACCAGGAGCAGCACCACCAGCCCGGCGAGGAACATGTACATGAAGAACCTGGGGTACACGGCGACACGTTCCACTCACTCCCGCTCTAACGCACACTCACGTCAGCTCACAATCACGGCGGGACTCAACTCGCAGGAGCTCACGCATACAAGGACAAAGATCCCCCCCAGTATAGCCTTCAAAGACTTTTGGGCCAAGTGCCATTAGCGAGCACCTATGAATTCCAGCACAGCACATTATGGAGTGGGCGGCCAGCACCACGCCCGACCGCCTTTGGCTCCTAGTGGAAATGTTTACGCATCGCACCAGATACTCATTTGAGGCAGAGTTGAGCTAGCCGAGGCCCAGGACCAGTTCAGATAATCGTCACTAGTGTTGGCCGTGAGCGGGAATCAAACTCGGGGTCGCCGGGTTCATAACGCAGCGCGCTAACCGCTACACTGCCGTTCCCTATACTTACGCGATGTCACACTCGCTCACATTCATACTTGCTGCTAACTCACGCACCCGCAAATAACTTAGCTCAGACTCGCTCAAATCAACATAATCTGCTAACACTCACCAACACTTATGATACCGCACACTCGTTCATATTCACACTTGCTGCTAACCCGCACACGCCCACTCACTCTCACCCATGCTTAGCTCAGACTCGCTCACCTTCACACCGGCACGCACTCGACGCCAACTCACACTCGCTCACGCTAACATTCACACTTGGCTATTCTCACCGCCGACGCGTGCGCTCTCCCATTCACACAACTGCCCACGCTCGCTCGCCCACGCTCGCTCGCCCACGCTCGCTCGCCCACGCTCGCTCGCCCACGCTCGCTCGCCCACGCTCGCTCGCCCACGCTCGCTCGCCCACGCTCGCTCGCCCACGCTCGCTCGCCCACGCTCGCTCGCCCACGCTCGCTCGCCCACGCTCGCTCGCCCACGCTCGCTCGCCCACGCTCGCCTCGCATGCCCACGCTCGCTCGCCCACGCTCGCCTCGCATGCCCACGCTCACTCGCCCACGCTCGCCTCGCATGCCCACGCTCACTCGCCCACGCTCGCCTCGCATGCCCACGTTCGCCCACGCTCACTCGCCCACGCTCGCCTCGCATGCCCACGCTCACTCGCCCACGCTCGCCTCGCATGCCCACGCTCACTCGCCCACGCTCGCCTCGCATGCCCACGCTCACTCGCCCACGCTCGCCTCGCATGCCCCTACACTCACGTCTCTCCGTCGATTCCCTCATCCGGCTCGGTGACGGTTACGGTTTGGTTGAAAACGGCGTCACGGTACTGCGCCTGCAGACAAGGGAGGGGACGCATGCCAACACCATCGACATTAACAGCACGGCCCCCTTCTCTACCACCACTGCAACGTCACTGAAAGCTGTGCAGATTATAAATACAAATTGCGCATAACCTTCAAATCTAATGCACAATAATGGGCATACTTCACCTACCTGCACTTAGCAGCATGGTGAGGAATGGTAAAAAAAAATTCTCATGACCGACACGGCATGGGAAGGCCTTCAACCAGCAGTGGTTTAACAAAGGTCCGTGAATTATTTGTAATATAATTAATATTTGCGCAGAGGGATTTTTTTTCTGCACAGCTTGAGTTCACAACGGAAAAATAAATAAACCTAAATAAATCACCAACGCGTGGACTTGCAATCGTACACGCGTGCATATGCGGTCATGCATGCGTGTACGTGTGCAAATGTGACCATGAGCACATGTACGTGTGCAAATGTGACCGTGAGCACATGTACATGTGGTCACGAGCGTACGTGTGATCATACACACACACGTGCAATCGTACACACACGTACATGCAATCGTAAGTGTGCTAACGCGCAACCACGAGCGTACGTGTGATCGTACACGCACATACGTACGTGCAATCGTAAGCATCCTTCTGTGTGATCGCGAGTACATGTCATCGTTCAAGCGCGTATGTGTAATCGTAAGCGTGCTTACGCGCGATCGTGAGTATGCGCGTACGTGCGATCGTACACGCGCGCATCGTGCGATCGTGAGCGTGCGTAGGCGCGTACCGTAGCGTCGCGGTATCCCAGGCTGATGACCAGGCCGAAGGGGCGCCCCCCCATGGGCTCGGCAGGGATGAAGGAGTATTCGAAGGTCGCTTGGTGATGGGGCTTCACCAGCGTGTCCAGCTGCAGCGCCGTGAACTGGAGGGGCACGCGGCGACACACGTCGCTCGGCGTTGACGGCGAACGGAACACTCGGCGAGTGAAAAAGTCCGTGAGCGAGCAAGAGAGTGAGTGAGTGTATGAGTTCAAGTTCATTTATTAGGTGTAGCCCTGTGAGCCATTCGGCTCTTGAATCGGGTGCAACCGCAACAAACAAAAAACAAAAACATGAACAAAAAAACATCTTAAAGTGAATATGTGACTAAGTGCAAACAGAAAATCTAAGAAAAGACAGTAAAATATTGCAGAAAAAAACACCGTACACCAACGCTGTGTGCAAGCGAACTGAAGAGCGAGTGAGTACTGGTTTCGTGAGCAAGTGAGCCGGTGAGTCAATCGTTGGGTGGGTGTGCGAGTGATTAGCGGATAAGCAAGGGACGGACAGGTCAAGTGAGTGAATGAGCGCTGTGTGAATGAGCAAGCGAGCGGACGAGCGAATGAATCGGCGAGTGAGCGAGCGAGCGAGTGACTGAGCGCTGTGTGAATGAGCAAGCGAGCGGACGAGCGAATGAATCGGCGAGTGAGCGAGCGAGCGAGCGAGTGACTGAGCGAGAGAGCGAGTGAACTCTTGCGCTCACGTTCTGGATGTAGAACTGGAAGTCCTGGGGGTAGCGGAAGGAGGCATCGAGAGACTCCACGACAAACTCCTCCGAGCCGTTGTTGGAGAAGCCGACGAGGAACTTGACAACGCGGTTGGCGGGGAAGTCTGCGACGAAAGAAAACGAGTTCGCATCCAGCGCTCGTGAACGTTCTAAAAGGCGTCAGAACGAGCTTCGCCACACCTTCAAAAGTACTGAGCGGTAACTGCTGTTAACTTTAAATTAAGAGTAGAAATAGGTCAAAAACTACCACATCTGCATTAATTCGTCCGATACAGAACCAACATTCGATGCAAATCCTTGTGCAATTTCACGCAAAACCCTCGTGTTTATACTTGGTGCAGTTCAATTGTCGAGCAAAAAAGATTGCTCATCCCATCAAATTATGCCTTTCTCGCCATTCCAGACATCCTTCGAATATACATCGGTCACAAACTCAGTCTATACGTATATGGTGTTTAGAACCGACACAGAAAGAACGGCAAAATAGCTTTGGGAAGAGCGGTGTTAGACATAGGAAACCGTCAAGGAGGAGGAGGAGAAAGAGGTAATACCATCGCCCTTGACGAAGAGGATGGTGGTGTGAGCATGTGGGGAAGCGGTGGGCTCCCCTGTGCCCCCTTCCTCTTCCTCTTCCGCGTCGTCTCCCGTCTGTCGCACAAACGGGACACGAATACAGAATCAGAATCTTGATTGAGACTGGAGGAATCCGATGAGCGATGAAGCTATTTTATCCACACACATCCAGATTATACAGGGCACGATCATCCCATCTGGTAACAGAACCTACATGGACCCCACTCTAAGGGATAGTCCCCACTGTTTTTCCAGAGGGTCCTGCTAAATTGAGATGTTTTCCATTGTGCGTTTTTGATATACGGGAGGAAGCAGAGCACGAAGGCAACCCATGCAGAACACAGGGGGGAGAACATACAAATCCCACGCAGAAAGGTGCCCGATCAGGAATATAAACCCAGACACTTCTTCAGAATCAGAATAATCAAACTCAGAATATTTATTTATACTGGAGGGATCCGATGAGCTATAAAGCTTTTTCGCAGATGTCCAGTAGGGACGGGCACAAGCATGACCACTGTGCCACCCTGCCACCTAAATAGAGTTGGAACAGGGCTATAAAATATTGGTCCCTTGCATGCAAATCACTGCAAAACAAAGCGATTAACATTTTTTCCCCCCATTGTGAATTTTTGTTATAATGACGACGGGTGCAGAGTTGCGCTCAGGATAATTGAGCACAAGAAAGCCGCCACCGCCGCAAGTCATCACCATGGCTGTCTGTGGTTCTTCATCTTCCACCTCCGCGTCGTCCTCCTCGTCCTCCTCCTCGTCCTCCTCCACCGCTGCGTCTACTTCGTCATCGGTCGCGTCTTCGTCAGCTCGAGCAAACGCAGGACCTGAAATCACATTGTTGTTATGACGACGACGACGGTGGTGACTGCACAGTACATGCTGCACTCCAATCGTTACATTTCAGCCCTGCCAATGGTCCGCCGACATCTGGTGGCGTACCAGTGTGTAGGTTCGTGCAGTTGTACTCTATGGTTTCGGTATAACCCAAAAACACACCGGAGATGTTCACAAATCTGACCGTTTTACAGACAAGAATGTATTCTCAATCTTACACACATTCACTTACTTTTAAGTACGCCAGGGTATTTTCACGTGTTAAAAGCAGTCTGTATTCATTTTTTCCCCCATTCATCCATTTGCCTATCTGTCAACCCATACGGTTTACCCGCATTCTTGTACATGGAAAGTGAGTTCAGGTCCATACGGCGTACAGCCGTTATCATCCGGGCAAAAATAATAATTGTCTATTTATTTGTGTTTCTCCCTTATGACGGGACTTTGTATGATGAACGTGGAGATTTATAAGGACACGGGGTGTCCAATAAGGTCTGAAGTGATCTGTAATAAGGTAGGCACTGATAAGGGGTTGACAGCTTGTGTATGGGCTTGTGTATGGGCTTGTGTATGGGCTTGTGTATGGGCTTGTGTATAGGCTTGTGTATGGGCTTGTGTATGGGCTTGTGTATGGGCTTGTGTATGTGCAATGAAGAACTTCCATTGCCCGAAACGTCCATGATTTAAGTTTCCATCTAAGGCATCCAGCCCTGTTGGCAACTGCGTTGAGTTCTTTGTTATTTGTGTATGGTGTGACTGTCATTTTCTATCCTAAGCTCATATAACGGCCTCTTCATATTACTGCCAATAGAGAGTCAAATATGATGATGGTGCCCATGACCACTTAACCCCGAATGGATATGGGTAACTAAGCAGGGTTGAGCATGAATAACGCTTGGATGGGTGTCCATCAATGCTGGAAGATTCAATACGTGGGTATAGTTGCTCTCATAAGCACAAGTTCACGTTGATTCAATGTGACTTATAAAACTTGCTGGGAATTGCTAGGCAGACTTCACTGAAGTTGCAGTAAACAGGAAGTGTGAAATTACTTGGCAATAATTCATCGTGCAGATGACAAAATCACCAGGAATGTGCCCAATCTCATCGGATCTCAGGCGTGAAGTTGGAATGAGCATGGATAGTGCTCGGATGGGCAACGGCTATGCATGACACAAGTGTTGGAGACTGCTGTGTGATAGATTGCTGTGGGCCTACGTGGTGAGCAGTAGAGGGTGGTGCAGAAAAACCCCAATTTTATACCCTACTGTACTTGTATGCTTCCACATTTAGTCTCTCCGCCCTCACCAACTCGCACTGACCAGCGTGGAGTGTCGTCAAACAACCCCCAACTTCATGCAATGTGTGGAGGACTTCACTAAGCGGTGGATTGATACAAAACAAGGCTGTGCATGTAGAACATTGATCATATTGCTTATGATGTGCTGTAACAAAGAAACCTAAACAAGATCTGAATAAAATTTTGATTTGAAGCTTTCGTAACTGCAGGAATTCATATTCTTGGTTCTTTCGGTAAAGTCACATAGAAGGGAAATATTAAATAATAAAAATATCTTATATTTTGATTTTATAGAAACAACCAAGAATAAGATCTGAATAGTGTGTAAAGAAGTGTGGGAAGGGACACATGCTCAGAATTACACTGATACACTGCACGGATGCGAACCGTATGCTCTCGTCAGCTTGAGAGTATTACAATTAACCATACTCTCAAGGGGTACTACGAATCCCACGGATAGCATATGTTACTAATGAATGCATGTGGAGCACAATTACTACACCCAATCTTCGTCGTCGTTATGAAGAAAACTACGGTTATTTGGGCACATCAATAGATCCAGCAAACTACCCAAAACCACTGCTGTTTGCATAGGTCTATGCAGTTGTGACGGACAGCTCTCCGATGTGTTTCTGGGATGTACCGCGTGCTATTCGGCACGATGTCTGACGTTCCGCTCCTCGTCCTGGTGGCAGCTTCTTCATCATCGGCCGAATTGATGAAGATCCCAGCACGTATGTGGTTGTGAGAAACGTCACGGCGCCAAACAAAGCCACAGTACAACCCAAAAACGCATCCCAACCATCTGACAAGGCACTATTTGAATTCAAATCGACTAAAGGCGGTGCCCAAAGACTGGGATTCAGAACATATGAGACTGCAAAGGCGAAATAAAATCACATCCAGCTGAAACACATGAGGTTGAGGAACAGGCGAGATCGAGGGAGAGTTCAATCAGCAATGCCAACCTCGTGGTTAGCCCAGACATGGAGAGAGGAACGTATGGATTGGGAGAGAGAAGGATGCATGCCAATGGATGCGTTAGTTACCTCTTATTCCAGCAGCTGAGAACCCGCTGACACTGTGTCTACGTCTCTGAATGGGTACGACTACCAGGATGAGGTGAGTCGGGTTACAACAAACCTTTTATACATCCATATATGGTGGCAGCCTAACACTGCAAAACTAAATTTTTATATAAAGCTTTCGTGACTGCAGGGATTCCTATTCTTGGTTCGTTCGGTAAAGTCACGTAGAAGGGAAATAATAAAATAATACAAATAAAACAATAAAAATTATCACAACGTTTCGACTGCAACACAAGCAATCATCATCAGGTGTGAAATCCACAGCAAGAAATGTTACTGCAAAACTAATATAAAATAATGCAATGCACACACACATATTATGTAAGATTTCCAACATGTGTTTGTCCTCAGGATAATTTAATTATCAGTATGGTAAGCTGTCATGGCTAAAGTGATTTGCATAGTTATACATTTTATTTTTCACACATACCACATGCTCACAACTTCATATTTGGTCATCTGTAATCGTCATGCCCCCCTGTTCCCCAAGTTACAGAGGTATTGTAATTTAAAAAAAATGTAACCTTAGTTGAATGGATTTGAAGTGGAAAATAATTCACTTACAAGATACAGTAGTGGCCTAGGAGATTTTATTTTTTACCAGGTAAGGCCCACTGAGCTATTAAGCTTCTTTTCCAGAAGCGACTTGGCCACAAATGATAGTTTAACGAAATTACGTATCATGTGGCAATGCACAGGGGGGGTGAGGAGATGAACGGGTGAATTAAACAAAACACAACAGGTTCGAGAAATAATTTGACCGTGATGTAAAGTAATGGCCGTGTCGGGTGGTGGCGGGTTTTAACGACACATTTATATATTTACGCGATCTAAACCCACGACCCCTAGAAAAAAACCCCTGTATTTGATCGATATTGGTCGCGAAAGCCTTCTTTACTGCGTGTTAAAGTGACGGGTCGTGTGCTTGACCACACCATATGGTTGCGGCCCGTGTGAAAATTGCGCCGAGTCGCAGTGAGATCACGTAGGCTTTCGCGACCAATATTATTCATAATCAACGTTTTTGGGTTAGATCGTGTTATTTATATTTAAGACCGGAAGCAAGAGCAGAGCCTCACCATTCTGGCGAATTGCCAGATGATGCTGGATGCAATTACCAGCGAAACGTCGTACTACTCAAAAATTGTAAATGTTGTGGTTTCACGCTTCAACACACCGGTGGGCTAAAGCAGTGAACTATTTGTCTTTTGTCAACGTGACACTTTTTTGCTGATTGGCCGTGTCGGGTGGTGGACGGTAAAACTGGTTTAAAAACAAAAAGAAAATGGGAAAAAAAAACCTAAAACCACCACCACCACGACCACGAGTTCGACCGCGGGCCGCAAATTCGGCACCGTCGAATGCCATCAAAGCGTGCGTCTCCCCCCCCCGCGCAAGTGCCACGACTTCAACGAGCGCACGAAAAAAAATATTTAAAGAAAAAAGATTCCCCAGAGCCTTTTGCAATTCCTAGTCCGCTTTAGACGCGGCGAGGCGGGCGAGGCGAGCAAGGCGAGGAGGGGTGCCCCGAGAGAGTTCGCAGGGCCCCTTCCCCGTTGCCTCGCGCCGCCGCCACGTGGACGCCAGGAGGGGGGGGGGGGCAACGGGGGGGGGGGGAAACGGGGGGGGGGGGCAATGGGGGGGGGGCAACGGGGGGAGAGAAACGGGGGGGGGCAACGGTCGACGTCGGTCGCGGTGGTAAAATGCGAGGGGGGAGGGGGGGAGGAGGAAGGGGGGGGAAGGGGGGAGGGGGGGGAGGAGGAAGGGGGGGGGAAGGGGGGAGGGGGAAGGGGGGAGGGGAGGAGGAGGCCCTCGGCAGGGCCACGTCAGCGTTCATTCCTCTCCCCCTCAGCAAAGCTGCACTGAATGACTCAAACCCCCCCCAACGCCGCCACCGCCGCTAAACTTTTACCAGCGATTTAAAAAAACAACGCGTCGCTTTAAATAAGACGCTCGTTTGTAAAGAAATCGCGTTAATTTTTGTGTTTTTTTTTAGCCCCCTCACGCGAACAAGCGAACGGCCCCCATTGACCGCAACGTCGCTCGCTTCAGTCGAATCCGACAGTCAAATCTCGTCGTCGGCTATGAGCGTTTCAACACAAAACAAACAACAACAACAACACGTTAGATATATTGTTGTTGTTGACCTACCTTTGCCGTTTAGCAGCACGGCGAGCGGCATCGCCAGCAGCAACACGACGAGCAGTCTGGAGACGCCGTGGAACATGGTGATGGTGGTGAAGGCCCTAGCTGATGCTGCTGCTGGTGCCGATGATGCTGCTGCTGATGGTGGTGCTGGTGGTAGTGGTGGTGCTGATGAAGGCCCTGGTGATGGTGCTGATGAAGGCCCTGCTGGTGGTGCTGGTGGTGACGGCTGCTGCTGCTGCTGTGGGAGAGAGAACGCGACACTCGGCGGCTTCTCGAGCTCACGGATTCGGGGTGGCGGGGGGTGCGGATCCGGATCCTCCCCCCAACTCAAGCTTGAGGGGTGAAGGGGGGTGCGGATCCGGATCCCCCCACTCCCCCCCCCGACTCAAGCTTGAGGGGGAGGGAGGAGTACTGGGGGGTGGGAGGGGTCGAGGGGGTGGGAGGGGTGAAAGGGAGTGCGGATCCGGATCCCCCCACTCCCCCCCGACTCAAGCTTGAGGGGGTGGGGGGGTGGGAGGGGTACGTGGGGGGTGGGAGGATTAGAGGGGGTGGGAGGGGTAAAAGGGGTGGTTTTTATTATTTTATTATTTTAAATTAATTTTTAAAGGGGGTGGGAGGGGTAAAAGGGGTGGTTTTTATTATTTTATTATTTTCAATTAATTTTTAAAGGGGGTGGGAGGGGTAAAAGGGGTGGTTTTTATTATTTTATTATTTTCAATACATTTTTAATTGTAACACTTTTATTTTCTATCTACGTGACTTGACCGAAAGTTCCAAGAATGTGGTGGGAGGGGTAAAGGGGGTGGAGGAAAAAGGTGGTGGGCGGGGTAAAGGGGGTGGGAGGGGTCGGAGGTGGGGTAAAGGGGGTGGGAGGGGTAGGAAAGGTAGGGGGGGTGTGGGGGGTAGGGGGGGTAGAGGGATCTGGACACATTCCCATCTGGTGATTGCTGCTCACTCAGAGGAGGATTTGCAGGTGCTGCTGCTAAATTTAGCAATCTTGGGAAGAACGTAATCAACCAGGTAGGGTGTTGACTGTTATGTTAGCCGACTCTCTGTGTTGTATTGCATTATATATATCTAAGTTTACTAGGTTTGTTTTCTCTTTCATTTGTACCTGATGATGATTGCTTGTGTTGCAATCGAAACGTCGTATGCTATTATTTAATTTATTTTCTTTCTACGTGACTTTACCAAAATAACCAAATAGTAACTGGAGTGTAACCTTAAGCCCCACCAAAACAAAGCACCTGCCTGGGTATGTTGTGCCATCAAACACTCCACCCCCTCAGCTCCCCATTGGTGATGGAGCAGTTGTGGAGAGAGTGGAGAGTTTCCCGTACCTTGGCAGTGTGCTCATGACCAGCTCTGGTTGAACAGCAGAGGTCTCACTCCGAATCAGTCGGGCGGCATTATATTTACATCGGCCGCGTAACGCTGTGTGGAAGCTACCTGGCCTGTCGCTCCGCACGAAGCTTCGGGTCTTCTCGGCCACAGTCATGCCCTCCTGTCTCTATGCTTGTGAAACGTGGACCCCTCTAATGGAACATCTGTGCCGATTAGAAACATTCAGGCTGGCATGCCTACGATCCATCCTGGGTTTAACCTGCAGGCTGGATTGTGTGAGGAGCTCACAAATCCTTGAAAGATCTGGACACATTCCCATCAGTGAGCTCCCCCAGCAGGCAATGCTACATTGGCTGGGTCATGTAGCCCGCATGCCCAGCCACCGCATGCCCAAGCAGCTTGTTTGGCCGCATAGAGGGGGCTAAGCGGGCACGGCACGGGCTGGAGAAGAGATGGAGTGACGTGGTACAGGAGGACGTGGAGCTGAGTGGACTTGCCGATGACCAGTACTAGCGGTGCCAAGATCGGCCCCTATGGAGGATGCTCGTGAAGGACACTGCCACTGGGCAGTTGGAGGCAGTCGCCCTCCAGCAACAACGAAGGGCAGAGGAGCGACGCTCACAACAACGAGCGGAGCGCCGGGTGGCTAAAGTGCGGCAAGTTGGCACAGTAGGGGTACAGCTGGTGTATCTGCGAGTCACCTCAGTCAGCCAACCCATGGCACCTGCAGGGTCTGTCCCGTGACCTGTCAGCGAGCTTTCGACACTTCACGTGGCCTCAAAGTGCACCTAGCCTGGCACAGGCGCCGTGGTGACGTCACCGTCACTTAATGGCGAATGGGGGGTAATCTATACGACCTTTTTGCCAGTATGAAAATGATGAAGTTTTTTTATCCTTTCTGGCAACACAACAGGTGTTAGGATGTTTAAAAATAGATGTAGCTGCTCCAGCTATAAGTGTTCTGATTATGAAAATTAAGAATAGGTATTAACCTTTCTGTCAATAAACCAGGAGGCGTTAAGATGTTCAAACCCCAAATAGAAACCTTTTGCAAGGAATCAAGTTGCTGCATTAACCACACACGGTGCTTGTGCTTAACATGCAAAAACACATGCTGTGATAATCGTCTTTGAAACTGATTGGCCTACACTCGAGACCGCCTTCTGTACGGCCTCGTCTCACTGGTAATTACACTGGTCAACAAAAAAATAAATAAAAATTCTGGCCTGGACTTTTGCAGCTGTTTTAGACTAATTTCAGGGTGCTGATTCCAAATCTGATCTCAGATTTGCTCTATCACATCTCATTTTTATGCTATAGGCATACCCCATTTTCATTGATTTTACCCGAAATTAACTCTGTCACTTATGATTGCAAGTTGTTGCGAGTCAGTGACTGCTTTAGCGTTAAAATATGGCGCTGTATTTTTAGGATAGTGTGTTTATAATACCATTTTATGTAGATATCCACATTTATTTAATATTTTTCTTCTGCAGTTTTTATTGAAAATGCAATATTTGATATCTCAAAAACCTGATGTGATAGACAAAACCTGATGCCAGATTTGGAATCAGCACCCCAAAATTACCTTAAAAACCATTGGAATACCTTATGCCAGAAAAAGTGTGTTGACCAGTGTTATACCAGAGAACACACAGACAATGCAAATGTAGTGTTCAGCTCAGAGACAGTCGGAAACGGCGTGGAAGCCACGCGTTTATCACAACTTTCCCTAATACACACGAAAGGGTCTAACTGCCCCATTGTCAGCTACCCTAGGGAGGTAACTCCTCCGGGATAATCCTCCCTAGCTGCACGGGGTAGCTAGCCACGACCGGACCCCGGCTTGGGTCCGGGTCACGTCTATCGGCAGGTCTCCTCCCGGCATCACGGCTTCTTCTCGTCGGTAGCCCCCCCCCCGAACCTGTTTGGGGGTCCGGTTTATATTCCCGGCCCAGGGAGTAGGCCTCGGCAAGGTAGGGTAAAAACAACGAGCCTACCTTTTACCCTACTTCTACCTTACCACAATACAATCACTCTACCCTTACCTTTTTTTACCCTTTAGCAAGGTAAGGTAAAAGGTCAAAAGCAACGAGCCTACCTTTTACCCTAACCCTATACAAATTACCCGATTACAGGGTAATTACCGGGGCACTACTACACATGAAAAAGGTTTATAGTAGGTAAATGTTAGGTAGATCGTTTTATTCATATAGGATACTCTCGATGATTCCAATTTTAAATAGAGGCCACGGACTGCGCCACGGAGCTTTTAGCGAGCGGTCAACAAGGTATTTACCGTGTAATATTTCTCGCTACCTTTACCCTACCCTTTACCTTTACCCTTTTAGCCGGTAAAAAAGGGTAAATGACCTGACCTTGCCGAGACCTACCAGGGAGCTCCGTCCGCCCCTTTCCACGCCTCCCTTCTCGAACTTTTTCAAGGGGTCTCGTCTCAGCCCCAGGGCCCCCTACCCTTCAGAGGCTGTCACTGCACGCAGAGCGCAGCGCTCTCCATCCTCGGGCAAGACGATCTCTGCCGGCCCTTGCTCGGCCGGCGACTGCGCTCCTTCTGCACAGCTGTTGCGCGGCGTGTGCCGCGCGTGTCTAGCCTCACACAGGCCGGCTTAACGTGTCCTGGCAGTGGCATCCACCAATGCCACTGCACAAGTATTGCATCTTCTTGGTTCTTTCGGTAAAGTCGCGTAGAAGGGAAATAATAAAATAAAAACATTATAAAATAATTCTCACGACGTTTCAGCCACAACGCAAGCAACCGTCCTCAGGTGAATTCATTCAGACGCTGTCTCCCCGACAGACCTGGTCTTCACCTGAGGACGGCTGCTTGCGTTGTGGCCGACACGTCGTGAGAATTATTTTGTTTTATTTTTATTATTTTATTATTTCCCTTCTACGTGACTTTACCGAAAAAACCAAGAAGATGAATCCCTGCAGTCACGAAAGCTTTAAATTGAAAAGTATTGCATTGTCTGCAGGGTTTTGGTAGTACATGTTGTTTGTCATTTATTGTGAAAATTCCGTCACAGTTCCTATGATCACTGTTTCATGGCTTTATTTTGGTGATTTTCGAAAAGTTTATTGGTTTGGCCATGTTTGTTTGTTGTAGTACGGAGTTAGACTGTTGGCCTTAATCCAAGCTGTCTTGTGCTTGTTGTTTGACTTGCATCCCACTGGAATTTTTGCACACAGCGTTGGTGTACGGTGCTTTTTTCTGCAATATTTTGCCGTCTTTTCTTGGATTGTCAGTTTGCACTCAGTCACATATTCACTTTAAGATGTTTTCTTGTTCATGTTTTTGTTTGTTGCGGTTGCACCCGATTCAAGAGCCGAATGGCTCACAGGGCTATACCTAATAAATCAAACTTGAAATGTCCCGTGGGTCATCCTTTTGGCCACGTGCCCTCCTTGGGCTGCCATTCCTTCACAAGTCTCATCCATCAGCCACCTTTCTAATGGAGGTCTCTGAATAAGACCTTTAGAGCTCATCGGATTCATCCAGTATCACCGATCAACAGTGTTGGCTATGTACGGTACGAAATAAGTTATACATACGTACACAATAAATAAATATCTGATTCTGAAAACAAAGCTAATAGCTCAGTGAGCTTTACCTAGTAAAATAACAAGCATATTGTTTAGTGTTTAGCTTACCTTACCAAGCCTGCTTTCCTTACGTCAATACGCCGTCTGTGATTTGCATTTGTCCCTTGATCCAAGCGCGCCCTGAGGTTAATTTCAAGTGTGCATCTTTGGGTGCCTCTGCTCTTTTTTAATCCTTTATATTAAGTTCGCTTGCTTGCGTGCTTGCTTGCGTGTTTAGGACCGTGCAAATCTTTCGGTCGTTTTTTAACCCACTTCCCGTGATCCAATCGAGCTGACATTTTGTACACAGACTCGTTGTGCGTGACAATTAATTTTCGTGAAAAAAAAATTCCAAAATGTTACACTGTTTAGGGAATTTTTGTAAAAATATTTAATTACCAATTGCTTAATGCTGGCAGACAATCATCTGACCCATAGGTGGCAGCCATCTCAAGCCAGAGGACGAGAGGACTCTAGCCGCCACGCATATAAAGGATTTGTAGTGAAAAACTTTGTTTTTACGGGTTAATTTTTCAGATTGTTCCATTGCTGTTACGAGAAATGAGCTTCTACTACTGGTGACAAGGTGGAGTTGTGGCCTACAGTGTCCTTCCACGCTCGTCTGACGTCTTGGCAGAGGTGGGCGAACAAAGACTGTTGGGGCAAGTGCTGTTAGCAAGCACCTATGAAGGCCAAAACGAAACACGAGGGGGTGGGTGGCCAGCACCACGCCCGGCCGTCTTTGTCTCTCCCTAGTGGCGATGTTTACGCACCACCAGGTACTCACTTTAGGCTGAGTCGACCTAAGGGAGGCCCAGGACCGGTTCAAATAATCGTCACTGGTGTTGTCCGCGAGCGAAAATCGCCCACTTTACCTCTCTCGCCACCGGCAGATTGAGTGTGGGGTGAATCATTTACAGCAGAGTTTGCTCCTCGGTGGACAGAGGAAAGAGGGGATTTAAGAAACTTGGATTGCAAGTCCAGTGTGCTCCATAACATCGTTCTGGAATTTATTGTTTAATTGGACATCACGGGCAAAAAAAAAAACATTAAATCAAATAAAACTGTCTTGAGCGAGACGAACTCAATCAAACCTTTTTTTATTTGAGCGTGAAAATACAATTTGCACAAAAAACCTTTTAATTCTAAAATATTTTGGTTTTAATCACTTATATGTACAAAATATTTTCATGCATAGTAGTTAGGTATGATAAAAACGGAAAGTCCAAAATTTTATTATTCTTATTTTTGTTTAAAACGAGAACGAACGGGGGAAACACCTGGGAGAAAGAACGAAACATCATTCACCTCAATTCAATTTCCACCCACAAAATATCCTGGACACCCAAAATAAACTCCGTGGCCCCATCACAAAATTCCAGTTTTCCATCGGGCCAACAAAACACGGTAATAAGAAACTTTGAAACGTAGCGCGAACAAAACAAAAACCCGAAAAACAACGCTCGGCGTTTCTTAAAATCCCACCGTCGACCGAGTCCAAAATTGTGGATAGGGCGTTGGAAGAGTTTCCTTTGTGACGGAACGAATTGATCAGGTCAACGTCGCGGTTCAGGGGGGGGGGGGGAGTATGAAACGACAAATCACCACACCCTTTAAAAATACTTAGCGCAAAGTCTGCGAACGAGCAGCCTTGGATTCGGACCACAACTCTTTGGTTACAAAAAAAAAACCCACAATACAATATAAAAAAAAACGATTTCAAGAATCCCAAAGTTGTAATGCTGAGTCGTCGCACACCGTGGAGCTGCGTGCGTCCCCCCCTCCGCCGTGGGTGTCTTTTTTTTCTTCTGTACAAAGCTAACGAAAGATTGTCGAGACAAAAGTTTGCGCGTGTCCGTGTGTGTCCGTGTACCGCCTGAAACATTCCCTTAAAAAGCCGCAACAAACGCAACACACACACGCGCGCGCGCGCACCTCGATTGCAATTCCATTGGTATAATCTGTAGAAAAAGCCGGCTATTAATTCCCTGCTGATAAACTTAAGAGCAAAGAGCAATCAATGCGTATGCGCGCGTCGAGACAGATCCAGTGAAAAAGGACATCCCTCTGTGTTACACAAATAATTACTACAATAAATGACGACAGCGACAAACCAATAAATAACCATCGTAATAATCCCACCCCCCCCCACATATAGCATTTAAACCTTCGCTCTATAACCATATACATATACTGTAATGTAATTTAAATTCACAGAGAAACATTAGGAGGCATCGTAGTCGTGTGTTTTATAAACGTGTATATGGTTTATCTGTGTGTGCGCGCGCACGTATGACGGTGTAGTGGTTAGCGCGCTGCGTTACAAACCCGGCAACTACATTCCCGCACGTGGCGAACATCGGTGAGGATTATTCTGAACTGGTCCTGGGTCTCCCCTAGGTCGACTCAGCCTCAAATGAGTACCTGGTGTGGTGTGCGGTAAACATCGCCACTAGGGAGACAAATGCGGGCGGGGCGTGGTGCTGGCCACCCACCCCCTCGTGTGCCGTGTCGGCCTTCATAGATGGTGCTCGTTAACACCACTTGCTCCGAAAAAAATGTGTTGAGGCTACATGGGGGATCTTAGTCTTTTCCCTATACTGTATATATGGTGGATCTGCCAATCATCTCAATCAACCCATACCATTTCGCGTGGCCTCAAAATTCACAATGCCTGTCATCATCACTTCGGCAAATTACGCTTGTTGTTATGGTGGTTTTCATAGTACCCCGCATCATGTCCGTGATGCAGTCACTTTTAGTCTGATAATGGTCGGCGATGCGGCAATCAACTCATCTCAACGAGCTGTACACGATGCACTTTGGTGCGTACGAGCGTTCAGGGTTTCAACGCAATCGTCCTCGCTGCGTTTCGACATCGCGGAGTGTGGCACTGATTTCGGATTGATTGGTACCCCAGTCACGGAGTGAAGTACACCCCTGGGAAAAATAGTGTCCCAGAAATAACATATTTAATTGCCTCGGCCATTTAGTATTACTTGGAACCCCGGGGTAACCGCCATAAGGATCACATATGCCGTGTACAATACACATAGCATTGGACTACATTAGGATATTGGTTTTAATTGAAATGAGAAGCGTTCGTTGCGAGAGTTGTAATGCCAGACTTGTGCCGCATGGTGGCAGCTGCCACTAGGGGTCCCCTTGGCAACACTGCCACAAGGCTCCTTGAGATGTGGGCCACATTGGGGAAGACGTGTTATAATTAATACATTATATACGTCATGTCATCAAGATATGTCCAGATTCCCTTGCCAGACGTAATTCTTCAATGGAAAATCGCGTTTGTTTAATCAGATCAGTCATTTGCCATGCGAATGTATCCCGGTTTAACCTACAGACTCTGCGGTGACAAATGCCGATAAGCCAACGCGGCCAGCACCAAGCCTGGCCTATCTCCCCAGTGCCGACGTTAACACACCGCACAAGGCCCGTGACCAGTTCGGACATCACTTGTCACCGATGCGAGTAGCATGGCAGCGAATCGAACCGGGGTCGCTTGGGTTTGTAGCACGAAGCGCCAACCACTGCACCGCTCTCCCATAACGCAATCACCTTATATATATCTACACACGTATACGAACACACACATACACACATTTACCATATACCAGTCAAAGTGTACGAGCAAAGTTTTGCACATTGCTGCATTGTATATTATTTTATAAAGTGTTTTATCAATCTATGATTTGGATGTATTGCTGTACATATCATGTATCAGATAAACACACACACACTACCTCTCTCAGACAACAAACACACGTGAGCTTGGATGAAACTTTCGCCACAACGCCGCTGCGACCGGGTTGAAAGTTTGCGTTGCAGCACCCAAGAACATATCCGCAGCGCGTTGTCCAGCCGGGCTCCCGTGCGCTGGGAGTTTCGTCGGCAAACTGAACTTGACGAGAGGAGGCGAAACGCCTGGGCATCAACACGGCCACGCATCCGGATACGTGGAGCTCAACCGCGCGAACGCACGCAAGTAGTATCGCCCAGACATATCAGTGTGATTTCTGGCTACAGACATCTAACACCATCACCACAACAACAACAACCGACATTCGCCACCAAGTGGCGGCGGCGTCACCACGGCGCTCGTGCCAGGCTATGTGCACGTTATGGCACCTGGGTCTGTTCCGTGACCTCCTGCCAGCAGACGTTCGACACTTCACGTGGCCTTAACGTGCACATTTAACACGCGCGCGCAACATTTATTAAATAAAGTAACTTAAAGCTAAATGTTTTTGGTTTTCTTAAAACTTTGTGAAAGTCACTGCCTGTACTTGGGGGGCATGTCTGTGATCCAGCAAATCCTTAAAACAATTCATGCACCCCCCCCCCCCCCCTTTAGCCGGACTCGTAAAATAACAAATCAGCTCATAAAGTTAGCAAACACGAAAACAAAGTGTACAGGCTATAATACAAACAAACATGTACAAATCAAGGTGTTACTGTGGACATTGTTAATACGCCATGATAAATCCAGCAGTGGATCTATCATGGATGATGATGATGATTGTGGAAGATTTTGTTTAGGCTGCAAGGCAACATGGGAAGAACCTGTACAATTCGTGACCTCGAAAAGGTTACCAATGGAAAATGCCCAAACATCCCAATGTAGCGGGGACCCAGCGTGAAAGAGTCACCGCTGAGAACGTTGGAAGTACGGTGTGCGTGTGCGTAGTGCACTCGATCTGGTGGTTGATGCACGGAATTTAGCATCACAATTTCCTACACACAGGCCCGAATAACTGGAGCTTTAACTACAAATCACTATTACACATGCGCACGCCCCAGAACAATTCATACACGCAGCGTTCGTAAAGGCATCGCCCATCATTCAAGAATTACAATTCGCAGTTTGAACTGGGGTCTCTCCCAGCCTAGGATACCTACTTTTGGTAATCTATGACCTTTGGAATACTGTTCTTGAGGTCTTTCTATGCGGGGTTTTTGGCCCTTTCCTTGTTTAAAAAAAGTGTAAAATATTACACCGCTCTTTGAGATGCAATTGTGTGAATGGCGCTCTATAAAATGTAATTATAAGAGAACCACGATGACAAATTCAATAATTACAGCTTATATACAAATCGCCTGTCATAAAATCACAAGGCGCTTTTGTATACATGGCTGGCAGCAGGGGTTGAGGGGGGGGGGGCTTTGGGTAAGAAGTGGCCCGAGTTAAAATACGAAGCGTCTTCTCCAAGAACCCAGCATAGGGGTCTCAACAGGCTGCTGGGGTATGGTGCTGTTGGCGGGAAACTATTCAGGCTGGCACGGCGCACAACATGGGCGGGTAGCCAGGATCATTTGCCCGGCCGCCTTTGTCTTCCCAGCGCTAAAGTCACGTGCTGCCATTGAAGATGGCCCGAGATATTATTTATTTGGGGGGGGGGCGGGGGGGGGGGGTTGGGAAGACGCATAGCGTCGACATTTCGTCGGCGCAGTTTTAAAGCGGCGTCGCCCCATTTACACGAAGAAGAATAATCGTAGCCTTCGTACGGCGGCGGTGGACCGATCGTGGCCGATTGAGAACGACAGGACGTCCAATTATAATATCTGTAAAATAATGGGCAGTTTCCTCTGTTGACAACACACGTGTTTTTCAGAAGTAAAATAAAAACTGAAAAATAACCAACCTGGATAGCCTACATTGTTCATTCATTCATTCGCTCATTCACTCGATAATTTTTGTTCCCACCCATTGCTTTGCGAAGGACGCGCACGCGCATGGAGGCGCCATCCCATTTACAAACATTGCCCAGCCCTATTGCTTATTAGTCTATCGAGTGCAAGTGCTGTTAGCGAGCACCTATTAAGGCCATCATGGCAAACAACGGGAGGGGATAGATAGAGGAGTGGGGGGGGGTATTATTCATGCCTGGTCATCCACAAAGGTTCCCTGCCCGTTACAAATCCAAGCTTCAAGAATATTTGGCTTTATCTTTTGTCAATGACCAACTGCCTCCGTCGCTCTACCAAATAAATATGCCCACTGTTTTTGCACATTGTGTCTTTAGATGCTGTCTCACCACCCCCCTTCCCCCCTAATTAGACGCTATATACAGTAAATCCACATTGTATTGTAATGACTGACAACATAGAGACCCATAGACTCGCAGCGGGACCCAACGACTCGCACAGAGACCCACAGACTCACAGAGAGCCAATGGCTCGCACAGAGACCCAAATGACTTGCATAGAAACCAATATATTCCTGCCTTTAGAAAATAAATACGGCCCACTGTGTCTCTGTGGTCGCGAGTTGCCCATCGCATTTTTATTAGTTTATTTTTTTTACGCTAAATAACTCCACGGTGAATTGTATAAGCCTGAGACATTGCACAACACACAGGTTGATGGTTCTTCTCTCACACACTTCCCTGGCAGCCCAAACACCACCACGGCGTGGCCGCCGCGACAAGTCGAACGTTCGCCCCGGGCCACCCAAAACCAACGGGGGACTGTTTTCACTCTCGGACGCGAAGCCAAGTTGGGCCTTGATCGTGGCCGGAAGGGGGCAAAAACACGACGCACTAACAAGTCGCTACACGAGGACGCTGCAGAAACAATGTGGTGGGCAGCAGAGGGCAGGTGCATTGTTGTACTGCACTTCTACGCTTCCCGCATCGTCGCTCCTGCCCGCCATCAACCCGCATCGACCAGCACGGTTGAACTTTGGTCAAATAACCGACACCAAAGACAAAGATCCCCCCCCCCATAGCCTTAACAGACTGTTGGGGCAAGTGCTGTTGGCGAGCACCTATGAAGGCCGGCACGGCACACGAGGGTGTGGGTGGCCGACACCACGCCCGGCCGGCCTCGTCTCCCCAGTGCCGGTGTTTACACACCATGGCACCAGGTACTCATTTGAGGCCGAGCCGACCTAGGGGAGGCCCAGGACCGATGCAGATAATCGTCACTGCCGGTGTTGGCCGTGAGTGGGAATCGGAACCCGCCCTAACCGCTACTCTTCCGCTCCACACACGCGCACAAGGCCTCATCCAGCAGTGGATTGACTAACGTGGGGCTGAACGAACCAGTGGGGGATGGTTTAACACGAGAACCCCACCGCTTTGCCCTTTAAACCCAACTGTTAATTCCCTTGCGCACTCGACGCGTGGAGCGCGCGTGAGAGCGTTGCGCGCGCCGCGGGAAACCGCGCGTTGAAGACTGCCCTTGGAAAAATACACAGCTTTGGGAAAAATATATAAGATGTTTAAAAAACAAATACGACAGCTTTGCATAGCAGACTTAGACCTTCCCGTGGTTTAGCTTTGGCTGCATTAAGCAGCATCTCCTGCAGCCTCAACGCAAAATCGTCATCACCCCTCTCACACAGCCAACACCCGGTTTAACAGTGTGCATATGTTAGTAGTAGTAGTATTATCATCATTAACACTCATTAAGAAAAATTATTACAATTCACACACCACGCTGCCGTTGGTCTGTCCAAACCAACGCGGCGAAACGGAGAGATATATATATATTTTTGACTTTACATACGACAATTATAATATAGAATTATTTAATACAAATTATATTACTGTTTTTGTTTTCTCTTTTAACAAAAACAAACCCACCCCCCGCTGCAGCAGCAGCACACAAAACACGCAGTAGACAAAAAAACAAACTAACGACCGTGTAAAGAAGTTGGCACTTCGGTTTAAGATTGCTGCCCGCTCTGGCGGGGCATCGCGTGGCTGGCATGGACGGGACCTGGTACAGAGGAACGACCTCCCCCCCCCTCTGACCCATCAGAGCCACCGCCTGCACACCGGACAGCAGCTACGCCACTGCCCCACAACCCCAACACCCGCTCGCAAAGCGGACGCACACGCGAATCGCGCGTTGTGCCCGCAGGCTCGCACAGAGAGACCCATAAAGGCAGTGCGCGCGAGGAATTCAATTGGTTCATCTCGAGCTGTAAATTGCCCAAAATTTGGTCGTTCGTGCGAACAGCGGGGCTCTGTTCGGACAACGGATAAGCGGGGCCGAGCGCCAACCCCTGAATTGCCCCGGTACTTAATGGCTCCGTATTTCCGATCGACACGAGGAGGGTAATTATTGGTAGGACTCGAGAAGCTGCTGGGGGAGTGCACGTGGGCCCCCCCCCCCCCTAACGATGGCAAGTTTTGCCTTCAACGTGCGGCGTGCACGCGGGCGCGCTCGTTCGCCGGAGCAAAGATCCGTAGTCAAATGGAGGCAACGGGGAAGGATTTCGCAACGTACGATTTTTCGGCGTTGCCTCTGTAGCAGCATCGCCTGCGAGCGGGGCCCGCGCACGCACGCACGCACGCACGTGCACACTCCAACAAGTGTGCGCGTGCGCGTTACGACGCGCCACATGTTTCAAAGAAACAAAACAGGCAAAAAATTAGGACGCGGCCAGCAATAATTTCAAATTCTTTCGGTGAATGGCGACTGGCTCGACGCATCTGTCCATGGACCTGCTTTCAGAGCCAAAGTTCATATTCCTGGGCTTGAGAATGAGCGGCAGGATGCTCATGTGTTTGTTCACCGGGTGTGTGCTTCGGGTGAAATGAGATTCGTCCAAACGAGTCAATTGGATGACACCCTCGTGATGGCGAACCAATGAGGAGGTGGTGATCCGTCTCGACCATGAGCCAATCAGGGAAGAGCCCCGGTGATCCGCGCACCGATTCGGGAAAGGGCCGAGTGAGTTCAAGTGGCGCCTTTCTGGCACAAGCCTGCCCCACCCGAAGCGCCATCGCGTCATTACACCCGTACAACATAAATATAGAAGCAAGTTGTGGCTGTGAGTTAGCCGGTGTGCGTAAGCGAACAGAGAATTGCGTTTTCGATCTGCGACGTGTTTTCGGGTTGTACCCGCGCGTTGTTCGCCACGACGTCCCAACGCTTCACTTGCAGCCGGGAACATTTCGGGGGAGAAATCCTGAAGTTCCCCAGGGCCGTGCAGCGAAACGTCGGACATCGTGCCCAACAACAGCGCGGGCACGGCACGAAAGCACGCCGCTGGGCTAACGGACAGCTGCGTGGTAGATTCAGCAAAGGGTCTCCCCCCCCCACCCCAACCCCACCCCTTTGCTTGTTGCGAGTTGTGAAACAATCAGTCGTCAACCTGAGGTGCGAGCCAATCGGTGAACGGCCTCGGTACGTGCACCGAAAATCGGAAAACAGTCCTGAGCCGAGAACCGTTGGACGACAGCGTGCCGAGCCGCGAGCCGGCGTTTGTTGGACATGGGTCCGGTGCGGCACGAACGTAGAGCGTTCGTCCGGATGAAGCGGTCGCGCAGATGTTGTGCGACGCGACGACCCGGCGCGGTGTTGAAAGCGCGCTACGGCGACCCGTTTCTGGTAGGCGTTGAAACACGAGTCCACTGCCCACCACCCACCGCCCCCCCCGGCCCCGACGAGGTCGGATTATTTTCCTCGAAAGTCTTCCGCGAAAACGACGGGACTGAAAGAATGGGGGCGGGGGCCCCCGTTGTGATTTGTGTGCGCGTGCAGAAAATATCTCCTCTAAGTGGAATTCCTCCCAGGCTTACGACGTGCTTCTCATTTCCTCGACGTAATTGAAACGTTTTTTTTTGCTCATCAAAAGTTGCTACAACCCACGACTAACACGTGCGTTCTCAGCGAACGTCAGCTCACAAAGCCACACCGGGGCGGCACGTGTTGAGTGCCCCACAATGCACTGCTCAAGCACAGCTGTAGGCCGGGAGTCACAGCGAGATGCTTCCGCAGTTCGGCCGCCGAAGACGTGTCACCCGCGCGATAAAACACGAAAGAATCATTTCAGTCTTTTCTTCTTTTCCGTCACCGTCCTTGCCTTGCAACTATAAAAGCGTTGCCATTGTTTTTTGTACGTTGAAAGTTTGTTTGCGGTACGATTTTTGTTGTTGTCTGTCGTTCCTCTTCTCCCCCCCTTCCCACCCCCACTTCTACCAAGGGTAGGAAACACAAAATGTGAACGTCTTGGTGGTTGCGGGGGGAGAGGGGGGGTCCAGTCTCTGCAGGCCTTTTTCTTTTTCTTTGCTCAGTGAAGTCGACAGTGATATCACACTTGCACGCACGTGCAAGGGCAACCCCCCCTTAAAACAAAAGTAATTGAAAGTCAACCGCTAGGATTTCCTGTTACACCCCACACACACCCCCTCCCATTGACCTACACAAGCTTCAGTTCAACACCACAATATATACAAACAAGAAATTTAGATAAAAAGATAGCCCACCCCCCCGGATAAACCTACACCGGGCTGTCGGGGGGGAGGGGAGCGGCAAGTTTTGTTAGCGAGCACCTACGAAGGCCGGCACGACGCACACGGGGGTTGTGGGTGGTTTGGCCAGCATCATGCCCGGCCGTCTTTGTCTCCCCCCAGTCGCTGATTTTTACACAAACTGTCGACGCAAGGGGCGTCCGAGGGTCGGTTCACAGCAATCACCACTGATGTTGGTCGTGAACAGCGGGTTCGTAGCGCAGAGCGCTAAGCACGACACTACCCCCTCCCCACTATCACACACACACACATATGCCTCGTCTCACTACTCCAAACACTTTTCGTAGGAGTCTGCTCTCCTGCCCTCCCCTCTCGCCAGATTTGTTGAAAGCAGGTCACGCGATTCTGTTTCCGCGATCGCAAACGAACCAGTCCCTCGCCCCACCCTCCTCCACGAATTGGCGGCAGAAGATTCCTGAGAGATGCCATTGCCGGCCTAACATTCACCCGCAAGCCCCTTGCTCAACGTGCATTCCCATCGCGAACGACGGGCGGTTTTACATCTCATCGCGAGCCACTACCGCGACCTCGCCCTCTCTCCAGCCCGCAACGAGAAACGCGTCGGCCCTTTGAGCGTGGCCGCAGTTTGCTCGACCGCAGGCCAAAGGCACCGGTTTGAAGTCGACAATTTGGGGAAGCGTTGTCACCCTCGTTTGCCAATGGCAAGGGCGAAGCACGAATATTTATGTAATTCCTGGCGCTCATTTCAATCGCCGAGCCGCCCGCGTGGATCGAAGGCAAGGGGAGATGGTTCAAACCTGCTCCTGAATCCCTGCACCGCGCCCTTCCCAGAGCAACGCTCGCATTCTATGCTTGCGCACCCCCCCCCGCCCACAGTAAGATGTCTTAAAATTCGCGTCTCGTATCATCGTCGTCGTCATCTCAATTGCAGTTTTTTCCTCAAAACAAATAATTTTCGATCAAAACGTCGAGGTTCCCCCCCCCCCCCCCCCCCCCCCCCGTTAGGCTCGAAAATAGCGACTGGGCTTTGTGACGACGCATCGCCGGTTCCTGCTGCTGGATTCGTGCCGAGTTAACCTCATGTACACAAACTCTCCCCGCGCACGCGCGTGCATGTACAGGCCGCGCGGGCGCTACGCAGAAGGAGAGAGAAATATCTTGCCGTTCCCGAATTCGGCCAGTAGCACACGCACCACCGCAACCAGCGAAACACCGCGCGCGTCCGACTGACGATAAAATAATAATAATAATTCACGACAATAAAACAACACAAAACGACTCGCGACGTCGCTATCGTCCGATCACAGTGTGGCCCCTGCCCCCGTACGAAACTGGGATGCGAGATCGTCGCTTTTTCCTGGCCAACGATGAAATTCAGCTGCTGCCGTCGGCGTCGGGGTCGGGGCGAGGCGACGGCGGCGACTTGAAGGCCGCGGCGGCGGCGGCCTTCCCCGCCCCGTCGCAACCATCTTCACCCACGTCGCCGCCATCGCCGCCGACGACGACTTTTCCACCACCTCCTCCCGCTCCTCTCTCATCTCGACCTCTCCCCCTCTTTGCCGTTAATCCCCCGGCGCCGGCTTTGCCAGCGTGGTCCCGCACACGTCGTCCTCCGCCACCACCATCGCCGCCGCCACCGCCGCCGCCGCCATCGCCGTGCCTCCGTCTGCAGTGGCGCTGGAGGTTGAATTTGGTAGCGAAGGTGGACAGGCAGCGGCCGCAGCTGAAGGGACGCCCGGCCGAGCGCTTGGAGTGCCTGCGCCCACGCCTGCCGCCCCCGCCACCTCGCTGCTGCTGCTGCTGCTGCTGACGATGGTCGCGGCCGCCGAAGCCGTGACGTCGCGCCGGGCGGCCCCGTCGGCCCGGTCGCTTTAGCGGCGCGAGTTGTTTCGCGACGTCTTCCTTCTGGTCTCCGTCATCGTCGTCATCGCCAGCATCTTCCTCCTCCTCCTCCTCGTCATCTTCCTCCTCCTCATCATCATCATCGTCGTCGTCCCCATCCTCATCTTCACCGTTGTCCTCCGCCACTTCATCGTCGTCGTCGTCATCGTCGTCGTCAACGGAGGCGTCGACGCATCCGTTGCCGTCGATGCCGCCGCCGTCGTGGTCCGTTGCTGTCGCCGAGCCGGGACCCTGCGACGTCGTGGCCGACGCGGCCGTCGTTGACGCGGCGGAGGCTTTCGCCGTCGCTGTCGCGGTGCTGGCGCCACCGTCGCTCGTGCCGCTGGCGGTGGACCTCCTCCGCGGCTCCGCCTGGCTCGTCGGACCTTCACGCCGTGCGGAGCGAGCCGCGTTGCCAGCGTCCGATTCCTCGCCGGCCGAGTCGACGCCCGATTCGATTTTGTCAACTTCCTGGCCCGCTGCGCCTCCCGCACCGTCTCCCGCGTATGGAACGTCGGCAGCAGCAGCCTCAACAGCATCCTCTGCACCTGCTGCTGTGTCTATAACCAATGCACTTTCTCCGCCAGCCGCAGCGCCGTCACGAGGAGCGGCGTCTGCCACAGAAGCGTCGTCTGCACCCGAGTCGTCGTCCGCAGCGGCTTTATCGTCACCGCCGCGTGAATCCCCATCTCCCGTCCTCGCCGAAACGCTTCCCGAGCCGTCACCCCCGCTGATCGCTTCACCCGATCGGCTGTCGTCGGCCGCGGTGACAACGCTGGCGGCCGCACCATCGCCTCCGCCGATAACCGTGTCGTCATCTCTGGCCGCCGCAGCCTTGCCGTCTCGCTCCGTGGTTTCCACTTCGAGGACTTTCGGGTCGGCGTCACCGCCGATGTTGGCAACCGGTGACCGAACGCCAATTGCGGCATCGTCGCCGATTGCATCGTCGCCATCGGCCGCTGCTTCGGCTGCTTTCTCATCTTCCCGTTGGGGTTCTACAACCGCGTCCGTGGCTTCAGAAACTCCTTCACCCCCTCCTCCGTCACCGCCGCCACCACCGCCACCGTTTCCTCGAGCCGCACGGAGCGCCGACGGGGACAAGTGCAGCCGCTTCGCGGGGGAGAGCTCCCCGCCGCCGCTCCGGCGAGGCTTGCCGGCGCTCCCCCCGTCGCCGCGCCAGCGAGTTCGGGGGGCGGCCCCTGCCGCCGCGTCCCGCCCGCGGCATCTCGTCGACCGCGACCGCCATCGCCCGCCGCCGCCGCCGCTTTCGCGTCGATCTCGGTGCCTCCCGGTAGCGACACCGACGTCCTGTCGACGTCGCCGGGGATTTTGGCGGAGGCGGCGGCCGCGGCTGCGGCCGCCGCGAGCCGCGCCGCGGCGCCGCCCCCCCTGCCGAGAAGCGGCGCGCCGTGCTTCTGCCGCTGGTGCCGGTTGCAGTTGGATTTGGTGGTGAACTTGGCGCCGCAGTCGCCGCACACGAAGGGCTTTTGACCTGCGACGGGGTCAGGAGAGAGACGACACGCGGTGTGAGAACGAGGGTCGAGTGGTTTGAGCGGCCCGGGTGCTGAGACCGGCTTGGATGCAGGCTCCGAACGACCCGTGATTTAACTGGGTTCTAAAGTGTAGCGGGTTCATGGTCACAGCCTGGTCACCAATAACTGTGCAAACTACCTCCCACCACCCCCGCCCCCCACCACCGCACCCCCCCCCCCAATCCATTTAAGAGAATTTAAAACATCAGTGTGGTTGTCATGTAAACGAACGTTACTATATTCAGAAGGGCTGATCACTTAAAAGTAGTAGTCCTGTGACATCCGCTGTGGATTTGGGAAGAAAAATGCAACCACAACAACAACATGTCCACGATAATCGTGCCTCGGTGGCCGCCCTTGCACCCGAACGCGGAGACAAAGTCCACGTTCAGACGCTGCTGCGCTTGCTCGGGGGTTCAGAGTTCGCAAGCGCTGTCCCCCCCCGGTTTAACGGCAACGTGCGGTGACGTTGGCACAGTGGGCCGTGCACGGAGCGCCACGGTGCAACGCCAGGGGCACACGTTTGGCACGGCGCTGTCACACGACGACCCGGCCACAAATGATGGCTCAACGAGGTGGCTTATCGCGTGGAAAATTATCGCAGCCAAATACTCTAAGCGCACGATGTTGATTTTAAATGTGGAGGGAAAAACCGGAGGACTCGGTGAAAAATACACGCTACCACGGGGAGAGCACGCCAACTCCAAATATACAGCAGCAGGCGTCACGGTCAGGATCGAACCCACGACCTCCTGTACACCAGGCGAGGTCGTTAACATTTCGCCACTGCGGCACATGGGGAGGGCCCGGCACTGTTAGCGAGCGCCTATTAAGTCATTTGTGTGGGGTAGTGTGGCGAGCACTGCAAATGCACGGATGATAGCGATATTGACCAGGATGATTGATGATGGTAGCGATGGTGACGATGTTGATTATAATTGCCGATGATGATAATGATGCAAGCGGTACAAGATGATAACGATGGTGATTATGACAGCGGTTGTCACGGTGATGACAACAGCGGTACGGATAATTTAACAATTACGATTGTTACGACAGCAGACGATGGAAGCCGACGGTGGCGATGATGTGGAACGATGTTCGATGACGAGCCGCGGCCCCCCCACCCCCCCCCCCACCCCCCCCCCCCCCCCCCCCCCCCACCCCCCCCCACCCCCCCCCACCCCCCCCCCACCCCCCCCCACCCCCCCCCACCCCCCACCCCCCCCCCACCCCCCCCCACCCCCCACCTGTGTGCGTGAGCGTGTGCCGCCGCAGGGCGCTGGTCTTGGTGAACGTGCGGGGACACTCGGGGCAGCGCAGCTTCCCTTCCGCTCCCGCTCCCCCCCGCCGACTCCGAATCCTCCTCCTCCTCCTCTTCCTCGTCGCCGTCATCGTCGTCGCCGTCC
The DNA here is from genome assembly GCF_965212315.1 of Lampetra planeri. Lineage (NCBI taxonomy): Eukaryota > Metazoa > Chordata > Hyperoartia > Petromyzontiformes > Petromyzontidae > Lampetra > Lampetra planeri. Next base: position 4,540,141 of record NC_136148.1, read on the forward strand.
TCGCCCGCCAAGGAATCCTCCCTCTCGCTGCCGACTGGGAAATCGGCAGCGCCGACGCCGCCGCCGCCGACGCCGCAATCGCCGCCGTCTTCGGACGGGCGCCCGCCCGGGGGAGTCTCGAGGACGGTGGAGGACTTTCTGCGACTGTTTTTTCCGCTGGCGCTTGGCGCTCGGTGGCGAGAAATCCGAAGCGGCGGCTGCGGCGGCTGCGGCGGCTGCGGCGGCGGCAATCGGGGCTGCGATCGGAGAAGAAGACGGCAGCCGCCAGACGTCGCTGCCGCGGTCGACGGCGAGCTCCGCCGATTGCCGTCTGTCCGACGAGTCGCCGACGCCGCAGCCGCCGCCGTTCCTCGCGGAGGGAAACGCGTCCGGACTTGCAGAGCGGCGCTCCGAGCTGAACGACGGAGCGGGAAGGTCACGGAGGCAAACGGAGATACGCGCAATTATAGCGATGCACAAATTAGAATTATAGCGATGTACAATTACAGCGATGGACAAACCTTGGCGACTTGAGTTTGATTCCCGTCCACCGGATTAACGTGAAAAACCTTACTCATTGGGCTGTGTCGGGTGGTGGCGGGTTTAACGACACGTTTATATTTACGCGGTGTGTTGGAGAGTAAACCAATCACCACCACATTTACAATTCGAGTACCGTGTCGTTTCGCACGGCAATTAACAACCAGTCTCGTCAGGTGACAGCCAGAATTGCGAACTTCCGCATCAATCGGTAACCGCTCCCACCGCCAGGCAATGTCACCACCCATAACGCTGTGTGTGAGTGTGTGTCTGTGTGTGTGTGTATGTATGTGTGTGTTGTCTGTGTGTGCGTGTATGTGTGTGTATGTGTGTGTGTGGGGAGCGGTGGCGTAGCGGTTAGCGCGCTGCACTACGAACCCGACGACCCGGGTTCGATTCCCGCTCACGGCCAACACCAGTGACGATTATCTGAACCGGTCCTGGGCCTCCCCTAGGTCGACTCAGCCTCAAATGAGTACCTGGTGCGGTGTGTAAACGTCGCCACTGGGGAGACAAAGGCGGCCGTGCATGGTGCTGGCCACCCACCCCCTCGTGTGCCGTTCCGGCCTTCACAGGTGCTCGCTAACAGCACTTGCCCCTACAGTCTGTTCAGGCTACACGGGGGGATCTTTGTCTTATCCGCGTGCCTCCCGTTTGCCGGCATCCACCCCCGCAGGTGCCGCCACTGCAACGCGCCGTCGGCGCGTGTGTAAGCCTTCATCTAGCAGTGGATTAACCAAATATGCTGCACATAATAACAGCGACGGCTTGAGTTGCTGCCCCGCGTGTACGAATGACAACCCCCCCCCATCCCCCCATTCCGTTGGGACTGGACGGATTTCACCTCGCCTCGGCACTCGCTCACAATTCTCGGTCAGAAAAACACAAACAGAACCTTTGAAATGTGACGTACTGTTCAGGGTCGCCCCCCCCCCCACTCCGCACGGTGGTTATTTCATTCAAATGTCAACATTTAGAACTCGCGTTCACAAAGAGCGTGGAACAGTGGATGCCTCGCAACTACTTATTTTCCACGATAAGAGGTTTTTTTTTGGGTTAGATCGCGTAAATATAAGTGTGTCGTTAAACACAGCCAACATCCGACACAGCCAATGAGTAAGGTTTGTCACGTAAATAAAATGTGCCAATTCGTTACTAGCACTGAGCACACGGGTTGTGTGTCGCAGAGTAAACCCACAACATCTACAACCGGTGTGTGCTTTTTCACGAATTGGCACGTTTTGTTTTCATGACAAACCTTACTAATTGGCCGTGTCGGGTGGTGGTGGCGGGTTTGATCGACACATTTATATTAACGCGCTCGAACCAGACAAAAAACAAAACCCTGTTATGGATGATATTGGTCGCGAAAGCCTACGGGTTAAATAAAACCTATTTCTCCACTATTCTCTCCTTGCGCTGCTGGACGTTGGAATTTCCTCCCGTAGCCCGAAATTCCCGGTACCTTTTCCCCGTTCCTTGCCCAACTCAAGATTTGCGCTGGTTCTCTCATTCGCTGGACTACCTCCCGTGTGTGGCTTTGGATCATCCTCCCCTTCGTATCTTTCTACCACCTAGCGATCTCATTTGCCGGCTCATTTGATCTCTTTTTTGTAGATTTAAACCTGCCAGGGGCTGTGCTCAGCAACTGCGATTTAATTCGCGAAAAACCAAAACCCCTCGAAATACCACAGCCGGCGATAAAACAAATAAAATGTAACTTACACTTGCACGGGCACCTCCACGACGGAGGACGCCTCTGTGTCCCGCAGGGGTCCACTCGACGCCGCCGACGCCGACGCCGCCGCCTTCGCCACCGCCACGGGAGGCAACATCCCCCTCGTCGCGCCGCCGCGGCAGCCGATGAAAAGCCGCGAGAGTTCCGCCAGCGCCTGCAGCTCCTTCCCTCCGGATTCCTCGCCGCCGCCGATGCCGACGCCGCAATCGCCGCCATAGCCCAGCGAGCCGGCGGCAAGCGACGCCAGCTGCATCAGCGGGTGGCACGCGGCGGTCGCCCAGGCCTCCCTCGGCCGCTGCCGCCGCCCAAGCGCACCGCGAGCCGGCGGCAAACGCCTCCCCGGGGCCCGGCCGCTCCGGCGCAGCCATGAGGCTGTGCTTGGTGGCCAGCTGGGCGAGGCAGTGCGAGGCGTTCTTCCGCGCCAGCTCCTCCTTGCCCGCCGTCGCCACGGCCGATCCGGTCGTCGTTCCGTTCGCTCCGGTCGTCGTTGAGCAGTCCCGTCGCTTCGGCAGCGACAGGTCGATGGGCTCCATGTTGTCGTCGTCGTCGTCGCGATCGACTTTGGTGCCGACGCCGCCGCCTTCCCCACGGCGGGCAGTACTCCGTCTTCACCGTCACGGCGGGGATGCCGGAGGAGCGCGCGGGCCGGAACGCCGAACCCGCGGAGAACATCGACAGCCGGGAGTAGCCGGCCGGTAACAGCAGCCCGTTCTTGAGCGAGCGCTGGGCGGCGGAGATGGTGGCCGCGCTGGGCTTGGCGCCGTCCACGAATCGACAACCCCCGTTCTCCACGGCGTAACCGCCGCCCGCCCGCGACCCGCCGTCTGCCACCTCCCCCCTCTTCTTCTCCTCCCCTGGTTCCGTTGACGTGCACGCGTTCCATCTTTGGCATAACCACCGGTGCCGCCGTTTTAACCCGTGGAGTCGGGCAGGAGCCGGCGGTGCTGGCGGCAGCGGTGGGTCGACGTAGGTGACCCAGTGCGACGCGTCCCCCCCGGACGCCGCCACGGCCTCGGCGTGATGGCTCTGCACGTGCCGGTACACGTTGCTGCGCGTCGAGAAGATGTTGCGGCACTGCCGGCACCGGTACGGCTTGTGCCGCCCCCCGAGCCCGGCGCCCCGAGGCCGTCTCCCTCGCACCTTCGCCACCGCCACGGCGAGCTCCCCAAAGTCGTCGGCCGGCGACCTGCCGGTGGCGCCGACGCCGCCCGTGCCGTTCTCCGTCGGCCGGCCGTTTGCCGGCAGGATTCGCGAGTCCGGCTCGACGGCGATCTTTGAGCCGCCGCCGACTCGGCGGTAAACGCCGGCGCTCAAGAAGCCGTTGGGCAGAGCGCCGGCGACGAGAGACAGCGGGGGCGCGTCGTCCTCGTCCTCGTCGCCGCCACGCTGCACGGCGGGCCGCTCGCGTTTCACGGCGTGAGCCCTGGCCACGGCCGCTCCGACGACGCCCGGCGAGGCCAGCAGCTCGATCCGGACGTCGATGTCGGGCCGCGCCGTGAGGCCGTGCCGGCGCTTGAGGTGACGCTCGCAGTTGGCCTTGAGCGTGAACGGGTAGAGGCAGACGCGGCAAGCGAAGGGCCGCTCGCGCCCGTGGCGGTCGCGCAGGTGGCGCAGCAGCGCCGCGCGGTCCGGAGCCGCGTGCCGGCACACGGCGCACTGCGACCCCACGCCGACGATGCCGGAGGACGGCGCCGCCGTCTCCACGCGCTGCCCCGTCATCGCCATCATCGCCGCCACCGCCTCCTCCTCGTCCTCCCGACGCCGCCGCAGCAGCGGTGGCTGCTGGGCCTCCCCGGCACCAGCGTCGCCGCCGCCGCCATTACCTGCCTCTTTCCTCCTGCTTCACCTCGCGCCCCAGGAAGCGTTCGGCGTTCTCGGCCCAGCAGAACGAGTCGGTCGCCTCGAGCACGCGCCGCAGGTTCGGCGACGGCTTGCGCTCCGTCGGGCGAACGAGCGGGCGGAGGGCTCCGACGGTTCGGCGCCGGCACCGCCGCCGCCGCCGCCGCCGTCCAACGCCGCCCGCGACGCCCTGCTCCAGCACCCTGCGCAGTATCTCCTGCGCCCGGGCGGCCGTCCGCCCTGCAGGGCGAGGCGCGCGTCCTCCCTATGCAGCAGCAGGCCGCCCGACGACGGAAGAGGCGGCAGCAGCGGCAGCACGACCGGCTCGCCGGCACCCGTCATGGCCGCGGCCACGGGCCGGATGAGCCGCAGGGGCGGCGGAGGCGGCGCCGCCCGCCGCGTATTGCCGCCGCCGCTGCGCCGCCGACGACGCGTCAGTCGAC
>NC_136148.1:4544879-4678700 GCF_965212315.1 Lampetra planeri
GGGGGGATGAGTGAGTTTGGGGGGGGGGATGAGTGAGTTTGGGGGGGGGATGAGTGAGGTTTGGGGGGGGGGATGAGTGAGTTTTGGGGGGGGGGGATGAGTGAGTTTGGGGGGGGGGGATGAGTGAGTTTGGGGGGGGGGATGAGTGTGGGGGGATGAGTGAGTTTGAGGGGGGGATGAGTGAGTTTTGGGGGGGGGGGATGAGTGAGTTTTGGGGGGGGGGGATGAGTGAGTTTGGGGGGGGGGATGAGTGAGTTTGGGGGGGGGGGATGAGTGAGTTTGGGGGGGGATGAGTGAGTTTGGGGGGGGGGATGAGTGAGTTTGGGGGGGGGGATGAGTGAGTTTGGGGGGGGGATGAGTGAGTTTGGGGGGGGGGATGAGTGAGTTTGGGGGGGGGGATGAGTGAGTTTGGGGGGGGATGAGTGAGTTTGGGGGGGGGGGATGAGTGAGTTTGGGGGGGGGGGATGAGTGAGTTTGGGGGGGGGGATGAGTGAGTTGGGGGGGGGATGAGTGAGTTTGGGGGGGGGGATGAGTGGAGTTTTGGGGGGATGAGTGGTTGGGGGGGGGGATGAGTGAGTTTTGGGGGGGGGGATGAGTGAGTTTGGAGGGGGGGGGGGATGAGTGAGTTTGGGGGGGGGATGAGTGAGTTTGGGGGGGGGGGATGAGTGAGTTGGGGGGGGGGGATGAGTGAGTTTGGGGGGGGGGGGATGAGTGAGTTTGGGGGGGGGGGGGATGAGTGAGTTTGGGGGGGGGATGAGTGAGTTTGGGGGGGGGGGATGAGTGAGTTTGGGGGGGGGGAATGAGTGAGTTTGGGGGGGGGATGAGTGAGTTTGGGGGGGGGGGGGATGTGCGCGCAGGGCGAATGAGCTTGTGAGCAGAGAGAGAGATCGTGATTTCGTCACCGTGTGGAGTTGGAGAGAGAATGCAATAAGTCAGTTTGGGCGAGTCGGTGTGAGTGGGAGCGAGGGCGCGCGAGTGATTTGCGAGTTAGGTGTGATTTTGTGAGCTCAGTTGGGCGGGTGAGTGAATGAGTGGATGTGTGAGCGAGATCATGAGTAAGTGGGTGAATGAGTGAGATAATGGTTTGGTAAGTGCACGAGTGAGCGAGCGAATGAATGAGTGAATCATGGGACCGAGTGTGATTTTGTGAGTCAATGAGAATGTAAATCAAGCAGTCGGCGTGACACTCAGAGCAGGTGATGCACGATAACTCACGGGAAAGGCAGTGGTGTGCAGGGGGGGGGGGGGCGCCTGGGGGGGGGGGGGGCGTGCGTGGTGGGGTGGTTGGCAAGAGAGTGTGCAAGGCGGTGAGCGACTTAGCAAGTATACGAATTAGTCAGCGAGCAATTGACCGGGTGAGGAACTGAATGAGTGAGTGAGCAACTGAACGAGCATTAGTGAGTGAGCGCTGGTGAGCGCGTGAACGAGCGATTGTGCGAGCGGGTGAGCGTGTCTGCAAGTGAGCGAGTCTGCGAGTGAGTCTGAACGAGCGGGTGAGAAAAAGCTATTTTATTTTTAGGAGCGAACGATCGGGAGATGCGAGCGAGCGAGCGAGAAGGGAGTGGAGGTGGGCGTTGTTTGTCGAACCGATGAAGAGCGATGGCTCACAGATGTTTAAAAAAAAACCGTCCAAAGGTTATTTGCAATGGAGCTGCCCCCTCCAGCACAACAAAGCAGCACGCACGCCAAGCTGATGGAGGCAGTCAGCGTTACACGGCCATCAACACGGCAAAGGGCAGAAGGCAACGATCACCCGTCGAGAGTCGGGGTAGACTCTCCGAGCGAGCGAGAGAGAGGGCTGCCAACAAACCCCAGACTTCGTGTCACCATCCTAGACAGCAGCTTGTGTCTCGTACAACGTAAGAAGCCCAGATGAGGATGGTGATGATGGATATAATGACGATGATGTAGTGACGACAATGATGATATCAATGGTAACGATGCTGCTGATAACCAGGTTAATGCTGCCGGTGATGGTAATGCTGGCGATGATGGCGATGATACTGTTGCTGCTGCTGATGATGAGCATTATGATCGAGTGAGTTCACTCATGAGTGAGTGAACGATCGAGCGAGTGAGTGAATGAATGAACGATCGAGCGGGCGAGTGAATGAATGAACGATCGAGCGAGTGAGTGGGTGAATGATGCTGATGATCGCAACAATACTCTTGCTGACGGTTATGATGATGATGATGCTGATGCTGCTGCTGCTGATGACGATGGCGACGATACTTTTGCGGACGTTGATGTTGACGACGATGCTGCTGCTGATGATGCCGATGATGGTAACGCTAAAGATGATGGCAACGACATTGTTGCTGCTGACGTCGATGATGATGCCGTTGACGATGACCATCATGATGATGATGATGCTGATGATGGCAATGCCGATAACGATGCTTGCTGCTGCTGATATTGACGACGATGCTGATTTTGCCGACGATGGTGATGTTGACGATGATGTTTACGATGGTGCGCTGCTGACGACGACGACGACCGACGACTCACTTTGTGCCGGGGCTTCTTCAGGAGCAGCGGAGCTCCGGCCTCCACCATGTCGGCGCTCGCCCTCTTCCGTGCCGACGGGCGGCGAGGCCTCGGCCTCACGGGGACGTCCTTCCGGTTCGCATCCCCCACGGGGCCCGCTGAGGAGCCGGGGTCCAGGGGCACGCACACCTGGGGCAGCGGGGGCATCGCCTCCGATTATCACCCGCGGGTCAATCGGCCCTCCGCTTATCGCGGTCCACCCTAGACCGCACCCACCGCACAAACCAATGGCCAGTCGACGCGGATGATTCCTGATGGCGCACAAATGGAAAATTAAAAACTCTCCGGCAGCGGCGGCGGTGGTGCGGCTGCGGTCATCCAGAACAGACCGCGCGATGCGTAACGGGGCGACAATGCCCCGAGATCCGCAGATACGGAGGAGACATCAGAATCAGGTGTGCGTGCCCCTGGACGCCGATTCTGATACGGAGGAGACATCGCGGCGATTACACTCCGCTGCTGCTCCGGTTATCTGGCCTGACCACGTGAATGTGAAATTGTAGTTGTTGCTCTGCAACTACATCAGCCGTAGGAAACAGGAAGCACCTCCGATTAATGACCACCTCCCCCGCACCTTCGATTAGCACGGCTGGCTACGCACGGTGCGATAGAAATTCAACATGCATGCGTACATCGGCATCGCCAACATCAGCAACAACACGACGTGATGAAACTCAACACCGTTACCGCATCGCGGTGACCCGGGCCCAGCGGTCAGGCGATCGTCGATTGTTGCAGAGGTTCGTGGTGAGTGATGGCGTGAGAGTGAATGACTGATCGAGCGAGTGAATGAACGGTCGAGTGAATGAACGATCTGAGTGAATGAATGATCGAGTGAAGGAACGGTCCAGTGAAGGAACGTCGCCTTCAATGCCATCGCGACCGCCAAACCGCATCCCACCGTCGCAACGACCAATCTACGCCACGACCAGAGTAGCCACGCCATGGTCCCTGGCAATTTCTAACGTCACCACCCACCGCTGTAACGTCATCACCAACATCAGCAAATGTGACAACATCGACGGAATGGCCTCCCCCATCACCATCACCACCAACACCACCATCACCACCAACACCACGGTCGTAACAGTCGCTCGGTGGGAGGTCACCGACTCTCATATGCTGCCCCCATTGTCTGGCACTCCCTTCCCCCATCCGTCAGTGCTGCTGACTCCCTGCCGCCCCCACCCCCCACCATCCACCGTTCAAGTCCCGGCTCAATCCTTCTCCTCTGCCTGCCTGCCTGCCTCCCTCGCTCAACAAAATAAATACGCCACATTTAGACGTTACGTACATCCACAGCGTGGCATACAATGCAATGGCTTTCTCAACACCACCGCCGCATGGTCCCTTGACTCATTATATACTGATTGATGTGTTTTTTTTATGTTCACGTTGCGATGCGCGATCATTTGATTTCTTGCCGCATACACATCTTATACGTATATATTATTTAAAAAAAGTTAAATTCACTGTCGTCATTATTTGTGCAGGCACCTCAGTAATCTGGCAGGACGGCTGCTCGGGGCTTGGCTCGGCAGCACTGCTGGCGTTTGCCATGGACGCCCGTGCCGGAGACAGGCTGGGTCCTGGGTCCTTCTCGTGAATCTTCAGGTGCCTGGGGGCGTGGACACAGCCCGAGTGAGCGACTCCAGTCACGTGGTCCCCTTCACTCACTTGCTTGTTCGCTCGCTCGATCGTTCGCTGGCTCGATCGTTCATTCACACACTCACTCACTCGCTCGCTCGTTCATCCACTCACTCACTCACTCGCTCGCTCGCTCGTTCATTCATTCACCCACTCACTCGCTCGATCGTTCATTCACCCACTCACTCACTCGCTCGATCGTTCATTCACCCACTCACTCACTCGCTCGATCGATCATCCACCCACCCACTCACTCGCTTGATCGTTCATTCACCCACTCACTCACTCACTCGATCATTCACTCGCTCGCTTGATCGTTCATTCACCCACTCACTCACTCACTCGCTCGATCATTCACTCGCTCGCTTGATCGTTCATTCACCCACTCACTCACTCGCTCGATCGATCATCCACCCACTCACTCGCTCGCTTGATCGTTCATTCACCCACTCACTCACTCACTCGCTCGATCATTCACTCACTCGCTTGATCGTTCATCCACTCACTCACTCGCTCGCTCGTTCATTCACCCACTCACTCGCTCGATCGTTCATTCACCCACTCACTCACTCACTCGCTTGATCATTCACTCGCTCGCTTGATCGTTCATTCACCCACTCACTCACTCGCTCGATCGATCATCCACCCACTCACTCACTCGCTTGATCGTTCATTCACCCACTCACTCACTCACTCGCTCGATCATTCACTCGCTCGCTTGATCATTCACCCACCCACTCACTCACTCGCTCGCTCGTTCATTCACTCACTCACTCGCTCGTTCATTCACTCACTCGCTCGATCGTCCATTCACTCACTTACTTGCTCGATCGTTCACTCGCTCATGGGTGAACTCACTCGATCATTCAATCGCTCATTCATTAATTTGCTCAATCGCTCATTCATTCGCTCAATCGGTCATTCACCTGCGCACACTCACCAAAGCACCCACTCAACCATTCAAACACCCACTCTCGCTCCCTCACTCATTCACTCTCACTAACTCAACTGTTCACCTACTCGCTTGAACGATGAATCTCTCACTCGTATGCTCTCACTCAATCGCTCACTTGTTCATTCTCTCACTCACCATCTCATTTCACTCGCTTGTCGGATTGCTCGGCTCACATGCCCATGAGCACGCTCCCCTAATCCGGCATTCGCTCAAGCAAACTGAGCCACAAGCGCGCACACAATGACACGCAGACAAACACGCAGCCAACTACTCGCCCATCCACGCACGCACACCCAGCCACGCGCAGTAAATAAAACGCACGCACACAAAGATCCCTCCACCCGCATAGCCTTTAAGAGTCTGTTGGGGCAAGTCCTTTAAGCAAAGCACCTATTACACGAAAAAAAGACAAAGATCGCCCTTATAACCTTAACAGATTTTTTGGGGCAAGTGCTGCGAGCGAGCAGAACCTATGAAGGCCGGCACGGCACACGAAGAGGGTGGGTGGCCAGCGCCACGCCCTGCCCCCTTTGTCTCCCCAGTGGCGATGTTTACACACCGCACCAGATACTCATTTGAGGCTGAGCTGACCGAGTGGAGGTCCAGAGCCGGTACAGTGTTGGCCGTGAGCGGGAATCGAAACTCGGGACGCCGGGTTCGTGGCACAGCGCGCTAAACCGCTACACCGCCGCTCCCCGCAGTAACAAAGATCCAAAGATCCCCCATATAGCCATAACAGACTGTAGGGGCAAGTGCTGTTAGCGAGCACCTATGAAGGCCGGAACGGTACACGAGGGGGTGGGTGGGCAGCACCACGCCCGACCGCCTTTGTCTCCCTAATGGCGATGTTTACACACCGCACCAGGTACTCATTTGAGGCTGAGTCGACCTAGGGGAGGCCCAGGACCGGTTCAGATAATCGTCACTGGTGTTGGCCGTGAGCGGGAATCGAACCCGTGTCGCCGGGTTCATAGCGCAGCGTAGCGCTAACCGCTACACTACCGCTCTCCCCGCAGTAACACGCGCGTGAGCACACACGCGCACGCACGCGCACCTCTGCATGTTTCCGCTGGTGGTGAACGCCTGCTGGCAAACACGGCAGCGGTGTGGCCTCTCCCCGGAGTGCACGAGCATGTGCCTATCGAGCGAGCTCGCGGAACTCAGGAACTTGCCGCAGATCCCGCACGCGTTCCCACTGGGTGTGCTCACCCCGCCATTGTGCTACTCTCGCACAGACAGAAGGGGGAGAGAGAGAGTGATACATAGCGATACATACACGTACACAATCAAGACAAAGATCCCCTCCCCCCGCTATAGCCTTAACGGACTGTCGGGGCAAGTTCTGTTTGCGAGTAGCAACTATGAGGGCCGTAACGCCACACGAGAGGGTGGGTGGCCAGCACCACGCCCGGCTGCCTTTGTCTACCCAGTGGCGATGTTTTTACGCACTGCACCGGGTACTCATTTGAGGCTGAGTCGACCTAGGGGAAGCCCAGGACCTGTTTAAATAGTCGTCAATGGTGTTGGTCGCGTAATCACACGTGCACACACACACGCATTCCCACTGGGAGTGGTCACCCAGCCAGTGTGCTGCTCACACACAGACACAGAAAGATCCATACCGACTCATACAAAGACAAAGATCCCCCGTATAGCCTTAACAGACTGTTAGGGCAAGTGCTGTTAGCGAGCACCTATGAAGGCCGGCACGGCAAACCAGGGGGTGGGTGGCCGGCACCACGCCCGACCGCCTTTGTCTCCCCGGTGCTGCTATTTACACACGACAGGAGGTACTCATTTAAGGCCGAGTTGACCTAGGGGAGGCCCACGACTGGTTCAAATATCCGCCGTCACTGTTGTGGGGTCACGTCCAAGGCGCAGCGCGCGCCAACCATACACACGTAACATTCAGACGCCAACCATACACACGTAAAGATTTAGACGCACACAGACGGACACACAAAGACATAGATGAAGACACACAGCGAGCACACACGCACACACACGCACGCATACACACACACGCACGCATACACACACACGCGCACGCTCAGGCCTCTTCAGCCTTGTGTGACAAAAGCGCAAAAACAAAAAAAGAGGCGGGCGAAAGTTTGCGAGCGCCAATTAAACGGCCTGGGCCAAAGCACATCACGGCCGGGAGTCGAACTCGGGCGGTGAGGGTTTGTAGCGCGATACGCAGAGAGGCGAGCGACAGGACTCTCCCTGAGAGAGCCGTGAGAGCCGAGCGAGCGAGTGAGCGAGTTAGTGAGCGAGCGAGTTAGCGAGCGAGCGAGTGAGTGAGCGAGCGAGTTAGCAAGCGAGCGAGTGAACGAGCGAGTGAGTGAGTGAGCGAGTTAGCGAGCGAGCGAGTGAGCGAGTTAGCAAGCGAACGAGTGAACGAGCGAGTGAGCCGTCTGCCGCATCTGGAGGTTTGCGTGTGGGGCTAACTTGGCGGATGTGAGAGGTGAGGTCACGGGCCGAGTCGCAGATTTCCTCGCACAGGGGACAGCTGTGAGACAGGAGGAATCCGTCCTGTATGCGCACACACGTGTATACGCGCACACGGTGCGCACACGCACAAGACACACGTGTATACGCACACACGTGCGCGCACGCACGCACGAGACACGCGCGTGCACACACACAGACACAAGTGTTCGCACAGAGACACACGAGCGTACGTTAGGTACATGTACGCAGACACGTGTGCGCACACGCGCGCAGACACACACGTACACAAATGCGTGTGTATACACAGGTGTAAGCTAGGTGTGTGTGTACTTTGTTTCCTACGCGGACAGGCGTGGGTGTGTAAGCTGGGACATACGTGCACACACAGACGTACGTGAGTTACGTGTTCACACATGCGCATGCGCGCACTCACACGCGCAATATGCATGCGCGTTCAAGCGCACACAAACTTACTTGCGCACGAACACGGACGCAAACACAGGCAAAGATCCCCCGTATAGCCTCAACGGACACGCGCAAACACACGGCAACAGCGGTAACCCCACGTCACTCGTGCCAGGCTAGGTGCACATCACACACACACACACACCTGAAGCCTCTCTTCACTGGATGTCGACGCTGCCTCCTCGTGACCGTCCGATGGTGATTGGCTGCCGAGCGTCAGCTGACTTGCAGCTGTGACGTCAGTGACCCGCAGCATGGGCCCACTGTTGGGCAGGGGAGTCCAGGCTTTGGGAACGTTAGGGGGGCGGGGCCGCGCGCTGCTGCTGCTGCTGGGTCGTCCGATTTGTTGACCGGGCAAGGCAGGGCGGCGGTGGTGGTGGGGCGGGAGCTGGGGGGGTGAGGCCGTGGGTTGGGGTCACTCGCTTTGGCTCCTGTCGAGAGAGGAAAATGAGAACGGGTGACGATGTTGACGACGCCGACGCTTGAAGTTTGTGACAGAAGTTGGATCACCAACCCTACCCCCCCGCCCGTTGCAAAGCACCCGGTGTTAAAGATTATCACGATAGCCATCATGATCATAACCACCATCATCATCATAACACCATCATCATAACACCATCATCGTCACCATCATCATGAACAACACCATTACAATCACCACCACTATCCATCATCATCATCATCATCAGAACATCCATTATCACAATCAACACCATCACAATCACCACCACTATCATCCTCATCACAAGTGAAAGTGACGAAGATGCCGCCGCCGCCGCCACCGCTGCTGCTATTGCTGACGATCACAATATCACTCGGGGGGGGAGCAATGCTTCATGCGACGCAGGGATTCACGAGTCAGCGATGGTGCTGTGCGTGGCATCAGCCACGGTGACAACCGCGAAGGTTAAGACAATCATAGTGAGGACGGTGAGAATTGTGACAACAACGACTAGGACCAGCTACGACTACGACGGTGACGGTGATGACGACGATGACATCTGCCGCGTGCGGGCGTGTGCAGGAAGCGGCTCTCTGTTGTGCCGGAGCGGCTCTCGGAGCCGCGCTCACAAAACTGGTTTTCGCACGGGCGGCCGCGGGAGCGAGCGAGCACGGGCGCGAGAGCGAGCGGGGCGAGGGGGGTGGGGTGGGGGCCCAGCATCTCAAGGTCACGCCGCCGAGGAGGGCACGGCGCGGTTGCACAACAGGAACGCGAGATTGTGTGCGCACGCGTGCGTGCGTGCACGTGTGCGTGTGTGTGTGCACGCGTGCGTGTGTGCACGCGTGCGTGCGTGTGGGAGCGGCAGTGTGGCGGTTAGCGCGCTGCGCTTCCCAACCCCGCTGGCGAGTGTCCGAATCGGTCGTGGGCCTCTCCTAGGTCGGCTCGGCCTGAAATGAGTAGCTGTCGTGGTGTGTAAACATCGCCACTGGGGAGAGAAAGGCGGCCGCTCACCCGCCCCCTCCGTGTGCCGTGCCGGCCTTCATAGGCGCTCGCTAACAGCACTTGCCCCAACAGTCTGTTCAGGCTATACGGGGGATCTTTATCTTTGTGTGCACACGATACTCGACGCAAGGACACGGATCCCCCACCCTCCTCCCACATCGCCACCGTCGTCGCGCAGTTTTACAGCAGACCCCCCCGGAGGAGGAGGAGGGGGGGGGCTAACGTGCGGTTAGCGAGCGCCTATTAAGGCTCACGAGGTGCACGAGTGGCACGGACACACGGACACACAGACACACGGACACACAGACACACGGACACACAGACACACGGATACACGGACACACGGACACACGGACACACGGATACACAGACACACGGACACACGGACACACGGACACACACCTGCTAACACATATAAATATTTCACCCCCCGCCTCACTCCCCCCGTATGGCTCTGCAAAGACAGCTGGGGCAAGTGCTATTCGTGAGTAGCACACGAGGGGGTGGGTGGCCAGCACCACGCCCGGCCGCCTTTGTCTCCCCAGTGGCGACGCTTACACGCCGCGCCAGGTACTCATTTGAGGCTGAGTCGACCTAGGGGAAGCCCAGGACCGGTTCAGAATAATCGTCACCGGCGTTGGCCGTGAGCGGGGAATCGAACTCGGGCTGCCGGGTTCGTAGAGCAGCGCGCTAACCGATGCACCACCGCTCCCCCACAAGCAGCACAGACACACACGCACGAGGGACACAAAGACAAAGACCCCCCACCGTGTAGCCTCCGCAGGCTTCTGGGGCAAGGGCGGTTAGTGAGTGCCGTATTCAGCCTGGCAGGGCACGGCGAGTGCGAGGGCACGGAGTGGCCCAGCACCACGCCCAGTCGTCTTCGTCCGCTCGGTGCCGGTGTTTACAGGAAGAGTGGAGAAGTTGCTCATTTAGGGCCGAGTTGACCTAGAGGGGTGGTCCCCCGGAACCGCTTCGGGTATCACTCGCCACCGATGTTAACACAAAGATCCCCCCCACGCACGCGTACACACGCAGACATTCCAACGTGCACTCGAACGAACACATCAACACGCACAAGATAAAGATCCTGTTTTACTCACCGAGTATGGAAACAACCGCTGTTTGCGAGCGCCTATTATTCCGCCTGGCGCATCGCACGAGTTCGTGAATCGCAATCGTGGCTAGCAACGAAAGGCAAGCGCGCAGCCACCATTCTTCGTCCAAAACCCAGCTTTCGCAATCGGCACCGCACCACCGTTGCCATTTTAGGCCGAATCAACCCGGAGGAGGAGGCGGCCCCCCCCCCGCACGCAAACGTGGCGAGGTATCGAGACGCCCCCCCCCCCTTGCCCCCCCCAGGCGTCGGAGGGCACGCGACGAAAGGCGCAAAAAAATTCGCCGGAGGAAAGCGCAGCGGCGAATTCGCCAGGCTCCGTGCACGCTGAGGTCACGTGAAGTGTTGAACGGTGGCTGGCACGAGGTCGTGGGACAATGGATCGTCCTACAAAGAAACAAAGATTCCCCCCCGCCCCGCCACCCCCGTACAGCCTTCGCCAGACTGTTGGTGAGAGTGCTGTTCGCAAGCAGCACCGACGTAGTCCGGCATTGCACACGAGAGGGGTGGGTGGGCCAGCGCACACCCACCCGGGCTGCGCGTGTTTTGCCCTCGTGGCGACGTTTACACGCCCCGCACCGCGTACTCGTCTGAGGCCCAGTCGACCTTGGGGAAGGCCCAGGATGGGGTTCAGATTACCGTCAGCGGTGTTGGCGATGTTCGTGACCGGGAATTGAACTTTGGTCACCGGGTTCGTAAGGTTTGTGGCACGCTAACCGCTGGACTACCGCCGTACTCCCCACACTCACGCGCAAGCTTTGCTTTCAAACTTAATCTCAAACGTTCTTCCCGTCCAATATGCATCAATTATCGTAACAATATTCGGCGATACATTTAATTCTGCCGAATAGAATATTGCCCGAGGCATGAACCGATTCACTGATTAGGATCGTTTGGTTGCACCCTCACAACAACAACAACCGCCATTCACCACTAAGTTGCGGTGACGTCATCACGATGCTTGAGCCAGGCCATGTGCACGTTGAGGCCACGTGAAGTGTCGAACGCCCGCTGGCAGGAGTTCACGGGACAGACCCAGGTGCCACGGGTCGACTAACTGAGATGACCGAGTTGACTGGCTAATGCACCACCTGTGCCCCCTACTATGCCAACTTGCTGTGCTTTAGCCACCTGTTGTAGCGTCCTTCACGAGCCTCCTCCACAGAGGCCGATCTTGACACCGCTGGTACCAGTCATTGGCAAGTCCACTCAGTTCCACATCCTCCCGTACCGCATCACTCCATCTCTTCTCTAGCCCGTGCCGCGCCTGCTTCGCCCCCTCTATCCAGCCGAACAAAAGCTGTTTAGGAATGCGGTGGCTGGGCATGCGGGCTACATGACCCAGCCAACGCAGCCTTGCCTGCCGGAGGAGCTCACCGATGGGACTTTGTCCAGATCTTTCAAGGATTTGTGAGCTCCTCACACAATCCAGCCTGCAGGTTAAACCCAGGATGGATCGTAGGCATTCCAGCCTGAATGTTTCTAACTAGCGAAGATGTTCCATTAGGGGGGTCCACATTTCACAAGCGTAGAGAAGGGAGGGAATGACCGTGGCCGAGAAGACCTGTAGCTTCCACACAGCGTTACGCAACCGATGAAAAGATAATGCCGCTCGACTGATTCGGAGTGAGACCTCTGCTGTCAAACCGGAGCTGGTCATGAGCACACTGCTCAGGTATGGGAAAGTCTCCGATGGTACAAAATACCCAGGCAGGTGCTTAGTTTTGGTGGGGCTGATGGTCAGGCCCCATCTCTTAGTGGCAAGCTCCAGGTTCAGCAACAGCGCATCCAACTCCTCCTCTGAGTGAGCAGCAATTACCAGATCATCGGCATATATAACGTGGTTGACCAATAGGGAGCTATCCTTTGACCGCACCTGGGCATCGATCAGCGCACACACACACACGCGCAACCATGCACACAAAAACAAAGACCCCCGTATAGCCTAAACAGACTGTCGGGGCAAGTGCTGTTAGCGAACACCTATGAAGGCCGGCACGGCACACGAGGGGGTGGGTGGCCAACACCACGCCCGGCCGCCTTTGTCTCCCCAGTGGCGATGTTTATACACCGCACCAGGTACTTATTTGAGGCCGAGTCAACCTAGGGGAGGCCCAGGACCGGTTCAGATAATCGTCACTGGTGTTGGCCATGAGCGGGAATCGAACCCGGGTCGCCAAGTTTGTAGAGCAGCACGCTAACCGCTACACTACCGCACGCACACACACGTGCGCACACACAAACGCGCACACACACACACGCGCGGCGGGATGAAGGGCGTCCACCCACGCCCTTGCCATCTCTCACGGCGCTGCGCTGGAACAATGCACGTGTGTGTGTTGAACTTCTTTCGCACCGTACCTCGCCAACCGTGCTAAACGGAGGTGCGGGGGAAGGAAAACAAACTAAACACAAAAAGCAGTTCTAAAAAATGTTGTTTCAATCGAGATCTAAAAGTGCAAAGCTCCAGTGGCTTCTTAATATTTGAAGGAAGAGCGTTCCAGACGGCCGCAGAGATGCATCTGAAAGCGCGCGATGTGGTGACCGTCTTTGTTGGATGGCGAGCCAGAAGCCGTTGCGGCGAGTTCGCCGTGATGATGGTTTATTATTGCTCCTTGACGGGATCAAGATATTTTGGTTCATTTGTGGCGATCACTTGTGTGTGACGAGCGCGACCGATCCACCCATAGCACCCGCGCACCGTCCAATTCCATCGCTCCATCTCCGCGGTAGGGCGGTTGTCACCAAGAGGGCGCCACTTAAAAGCCCTCGTATTGATTTACGGATGGATCATTTGGCGATGCCGCTGCCGCGTTGGCAAAAGGTGCAGAGCCACAGTTTAACAACAACTCAACGCGTTTGTCCAAAACAACACTCCGCGTGCGCGGCCTTAGAAGGAAAAAAAAAATCTATTATAAAAGCCCGGCGTTCCGTTTGTCCGTCAACTAAAATACAAGAGAGCCTTCGGAAGGCCTGAATCAAAAAGTTATAGAAAGTGGACCAACCCGCCCAGATACGGCGAGGCATTTATGCCTACACGCCCTCCATACAATAGAGTTCAGATTTATTTCGTGAGCAGGAGCTAGATTAAGACAGCCGTAGAGCCACAGCAATTCAAGTAAATATAATAGGCAACATTGCGGGCATCAGGAAACAGTTCATGATTTACTTGCCATCAGGCTCCAATGCTATAACAAGTCCAGCCTCCGACCATCCTCCACTCCGCCTCTCCGCCCCCTCTGCGTGTGCCATGAAGAAGGGCTCTTACTCACAAATGTGTTGAATTAATTTTAGTTCCCCCCCCCCCCGCCCATAATTGTATGCCGCCCGTCGTTTGTTTGACCCGGTCCCGATGCACTCTCGCTGTGGTCGCGGTGAAGTGAATAATAATCATCATCATCAGCAGCAGCAGCAGCCTTGCTCTATCTACTGCTGGATGAAGGCCTCCACCCAATTCCGGCTCCTGCAGCGAGACAATCCCGTTATGATCTCTGACCCCCACCCCCCCGATTCCACGAATAGAAAGTTTGGCCTCTGCTTGGCAGCTGAACCATAAACAAGAATGACAACAAAACGACAACCAAACAACAACAAGGCCATGAGCAACAACAAAGAAAGCACGCGACACAGCGCGGGGATGAACACACAACCAACTTAAAAAGCTCCGTGGTGGCTAGGAGATGTTGACTGCCTCGCCTGGTACACAGGAGGTCGTGGGTGCGTTCCCGACCCTGAGGCTTGCTGTATATTTGGAGTTTGCGGTGTCTCTCTCTCATCATCACGGTGGCTAGGAGATTTTAACTACCTCGTCTGGTGTGCAGGAGGTCGTGGGTTCGATCTCGACCCTGACGCCTGCTGCTGTATATTTAAAGTCTGCGTGTCTCTCTCTCCCCGTGGCCGCGTGGATTTTTTTTCTCCGGATCCTCCGGTTTTTCCCCTCCACTTTTATAAACGTGCATTGAGATTAGTTAAGATTATTTTGGTGCTATAAATGTCCAAATGATGGGGCCACTTTGTGGCCAAGTTGCTTCTGAAAAAGAAGTTAATACCTCAGTGGGCTTTGCCTGGTAGGATGGGGATGGTTTAGTTTGTATTTGTTTCTATGTTTGCGCAATTTGTTTACCTTTCTTGTACTTTGCACGACTATCATGTTTTTTTTATTGTTTATTGTTGTAACGTTCTTACCCCGAGGCCCTGAACGGACATCCGTGAAAAAGAGCTTCATAGCTCATCGGATTCCTCCAGTGTACATAAACATACTGATTCTGAGATCGATGTAAGATAATCCATCGCTGTTACTGCTGCTAAATCCTGGACAGCTCGCAGCAGCCCCAAGCATACAGCAACGGCCGGTATTCCTGTGCAGTCTTCCCCATCCACGCGACTTGCCAGTCTCAAGCCCCCGTTTGGATTCATGAGATTTTGACGAGCCCGGGGGGACAGACCCAACGGGCGACTTTGTATCGTAGACCTGAGCAACGTACGACCGCAAGGACGGACGGACGGACGCGCACACCTGGAAGGACGCGCGAGACCAAAAAGTACGGAGCATTCTCCTGCAACGCGGCATTTGATGCGTTCCCTGAAGAACACCTCGTTGTGGAAAAACCGCGCGACAATAAGCAATTTATCTGTACAAAACGTAGGGGTGGTAACGCACAGTCCGCGGTAACTCGCGAGATGCGTACTCGGGCCGAGCGAAGACCGAGGCGACGTGCGTGGGGTAGCATCTAGAAGCATCCAGCAGCATCCCGCCGCCTCGAACGACGACGCTACGCTGGGGGCCGGTGTGCACGACCCGCGCATTCCGACTGGCCGCGCGACTTAGTTCCGTTCGCTCGATCGCGTTGCATTCATCCGATTCGCATCATAAAAAAGATAGAGTCATCGCGTCACGTGCCCCCCCCTCCAATTCACGTCAGGAAAACTCCGCGCTACATATGGGAGAACAGACCGTGCTGAAACGACGGCCGCACGGATTGGGCTCGGGAGGCCACCCTCGCACCCGAACGCGGAGACAAAGTCCACGTTCAGACGCTGCTGCGCTTGCTCGGGGGTTCAGAGTTCGCAAGCGCTGTCCCCCCCCGGTTTAACGGCAACGTGCGGTGACGTTGGCACAGTGGGCCGTGCACGGAGCGCCACGGTGCAACGCCAGGGGCACACGTTTGGCACGGCACTGGCACACGACGACCTGGCGGGGTCGCGCGCACAAAACTAAACTAGAAACTATTTTTTATTTTTAACCAGGTAAGGCCTCACTGAGCTATGTGACTCTTTTACAGAATCGACCAGGCCACAAATGACAGCTCAACGAAGTGGGCTTATCATTTGAAGCAGCAGCCAAATGCTCCAAACGCGTGACGTCGATTCTAAATGTCGGGTGGGAAAACCGGAGGACCCGGAGAAAAATCCACGCGACCACGTGGAGAGACACGCCAACTCCAAATATACAGCAGGTGTCACGGTCAGGATCGAACTCACGACCTCCTGTACACCGGGCGAGGTCGTTGACATCTCTCCACCGAGATCCCCTACAAGCACGCTGGGTGGGCTGTGTCCCATGAGAAGCGAGCGCCTATTAAGCGGCGAATGAAGGCGTGGCGAGCATTGCAAAAGCACTCTAACCGCGTTATGCTTAATGTTGTTTCGCCTCAGTGGTATCATCATCGTCATCGTCACCGCCATCATCACTTTTAATAGCGTCACTGACATCGCAAACATTAATCGTATCCCGGCCATCATCACCATCATCACTTGTATCATCATCATCATCGTCGTCGTCTTCGTCGCACAATACCAACAAGCTCCTCCGTCGTGTACTTAAATAGCATCTGGATGTGATCACATCTCACGACGCTGCAAATAAACGGCGAGGCGTGTTTTGCTCATGGAGAGAGGCAGTCAGCCGTGGGCACAGGAAAATATTGTGGAAGGCCTTGAGCCTGGACTTGAACAGGGAGTCAACAGCATGGACGACTGAGGGAAGGTGAGTTCCAGACAGCAGAGGAGAATGAGCGAACACCCGCTGAGTCAAAGACGAC
Source organism: Lampetra planeri (assembly GCF_965212315.1). NCBI lineage: Eukaryota > Metazoa > Chordata > Hyperoartia > Petromyzontiformes > Petromyzontidae > Lampetra > Lampetra planeri. The sequence continues at coordinate 4,561,548 of NC_136148.1, forward strand.
CGGTGGCTTCAACAGGAAGCCTTGGTCGCAGGAGCGGAGAGCAGAGTGAGATGAGAAGGGAGAGAAAGGAGAGTGTGTGGATGAGAGGAGAGAGGTAGGAGAGTGCGTGGAGTGGAGTGAGATGAGAGGGGAGAGGCAGGAGAGTGCGTGGAGGGGAGTAGAGTAACATGAGAGGGGAGAGGCAGGAGAGTGCGTGGAGGGGAGTAAAGTAAGATGAGAGGGGAGAGGTAGGAGAGTGCGTTGATGGGAGTAGAGTGAGATGAGAGAGGTAGGAGAGGGCGTGGAGTGGAGTGAGATGAGAGGGGAGAGGCAGGAGAGTGCATGGAAGGGAGTGGAGTGAGATGAGAGGGGAGAGGTAGGAGAGTGCGTGGAGGGGAGTAGAGTGAGATGATAGGGGAGAGGTAGGAGAGTGCGTGGAGGGGAGTAGAGTGAGATGAAAGGGAAGAGGTAGGAGAGTGCGTGGAGGGGAGTAGAGTGAGATGAGAGGGGAGAGGTAGGAGAGTGCGTGGAGGGGAGTAGAGTGAGATGAGAGGGGAGAGGCAGGAGAGTGCGTGGAGGGGAGTAGAGTGAGATGAGAGGGGAGAGGCAGGAGAGTGCGTGGAGGGGAGTAGAGTGAGCTGCTAATTCCGTTACAGCAAAATTAACGCTGCCCTGGAAAGAAGTGGCACAGGGGGAGCAGCAGCAGCAGGAGCAGAGGGGAAGAAGGGGGACGAACTGAACCCTCCCTCGCTCCCTCGCTCTCTCGCTCGCTCCCCGCAACGAACAAGGCGCCGCTTTTTCCCCCAACGCGTGGCAGACTCCGCCAAGGCGCAGCAGCAGCCATCACGCCGCGGCGGCCAGGAAGCGTTGGGACATGCACGGTGGCCACGGTGGCGGGGGGAGGGGCGGAGGTGGCGTTCGTTTCCCCATCACGCTTCTTCTCCAAGAAGGGCGCCCCCCCCCCCCGAGCTAATTCTGGGCGCACAAACGGACCGCTCCGTGAAAGCGCCGAACGCGCTCCGCCGCGGCTAATTATCACAACACCGTTGCCGAGCGTGCCCCCCCCCACCCGGCTCCCCCCCCCCCGCCCCCCCCCCCCCAAGTCTCGAAACGTCGAGCGGCCAGCAGGGCAAAGAGGGCCGTCCAAAAGTTGTAGCGGATCGCGTTTCGCGAATTGAGCACAAGGTTGTTGTGTTGCTAGGGCTTGGGGGGTGGGGTGGGGGAAGAGACGATGATCAGAATCATCCTGGAGAAATCTTGATGGCGATGATGATGGTGATGATGGTGGTGGTGTGAGGAGGGAATTCAAAAGTAGAGCAGAGCAAGGGGAAGACGGGGAAAAGAGAAGTGTTGTGACCTGCAGTGTGGTGAGCGGGCAGGCGGGCGGGCGGGGGGATGAGTGGTTAGGTGAGTGATGGAGCGTGTGTGTTGTTGTGACCTGCAGTGTGGTGAGTGTATGGGTGGGTGAGTGGTTGGGTGAGTGACGGAGTGAGTGTGTTGTTGTGACCTGCAGTGTGGTGAGCGGGCAGGCGGGCGGGCGGGCGGGGGGATGGGTGGGTGGGTGGGCGGTTGGATGGGTGGGCGAGTGGGTGGGTGAGTGGTTAGGTGAGTGACGGAGCGTGTGTGTTGTTGTGACCTGCAGTGTGGTGAGTGTATGGGTGGGTGAGTGGTTGGGTGAGTGACGGAGCGAGTGTGTTGTTGTGACCTGCAGTGTGGTGAGCGGGTGGGTGGGTGAGTGGTTGGGTGAGTGACGGAGCGAGTGTGTTGTTCTGACCTCCAGTGTGGTGAGCGGGTGGGTGGGTGAGTGGTTAGGTGAGTGACTGAGCGAGTGTGTTGTTGTGACCTGCAGTGTGGTGAGCGGGCGAGTGGGTGGTTAGGTGAGTGACTGAGCGAGTGTGTTGTTGTGACCTGCAGTATGGTGAGCGGGTGGCTGGGTGAGTGGTTAGGTGAGTGGCTGAGCGAGTGTGTTGTTGTGACCTCCAGTGTGGTGAGCGGGTGGGTGGGTGAGTGATTAGGTGAGTGACGGAGTGAGTGTGTTGTTGTGACCTCCAGTGTGGTGAGCGGGTGGGTGGGCGAGTGGTTAGGTGAGTGACGGAGCGAGTGCGTTGTTGTGACCTGCAGTGTGGTGAGTGTATGTGTAGGTGAATGGTTAGGCGAGTGACTGAGCGAGTGTGTTGTTGTGACCTGCAGTGTGGTGAGTGTATGGGTAGGTGAGTGGTTAGGTGAGTGGCTGAGCGAGTGTGTTGTTGTGACCTGCAGTGTGGTGAGTGTATGGGTAGGTGAGTGGTTAGGTGAGTGGCTGAGCGAGTGTGTTGTTGTGACCTGCAGTGTGGTGAGTGTATGGGTAGGTGAGTGGCTAGGTGAGTGGCTGAGCGAGTGTGTTGTTGTGACCTGTAGTGTGTTGGCTGGACACAGCGGTGGTGGATGACACGGAATTACTCCTCAACATGGGCGGGCGGGTGCATGTGCATTTTTGCCCATCCACTCCGTGCGGGTTCTGAGGTTTTTTGTTATTATTTTACCCATACGTCGCCATGCTAGTCAGTAGCAGGATGGCTAAGGTAGGGAGCAAAGATGTCAGAGCATAGAAGTGCAGTACAACCTTGGAACATACTGCACTGCCCTCTGGTGTCCACCACGCGATCCTTGCAAATCTATAGCCCATAATACCAGGTTGCACTAAAACAAAGACGAATAAGCGCGCATGTGCATGGATTCCCAAACGCTTTCCACGATGCAACTTTTTCTTTAAATCAGCAATAAAAACGTCGCGTTCCAAGCCACGCAACGAGATTGTGTTTTTTTTCTTTCTATTATCGCCGAGTTCTGGCCAACTCTTTGATCAATGTGTCCGGTTTGCTCTCGAGTAAGTCTCTAAGAGCAAACGCAACTTCACACGAGAGGTTTCGTTCGTATTGGGATCACCTTGTACCGGTCATCACGGCCCAGCGCCCTTCGCGAAATACACTTGACGGATGGATCGACAGACAGACCGGTGGACGGACAGACGGGCAGACATTAAGATGGACAGGGAGCTGAACGGACAGACGGACGGTCAAACCAACACAGAGACAGACAAACTTGCCGACGGACAGGCGTGGAGATGGACAGAGAGATGAACGGACAGACGGACGGTCAAACCAACAGAGAGACAGACAGACTGGCCGACGGACAGGCGTGGAGATGGACAGAGAAATGAACGGACAGACGGACGGTCAAACCAACAGAGAGACAGACAGACTGGCCGACGGAGAGGTGTGGATATGGACAGAGAGATGAACGGACAGACGGACGGTCAAACCAACAGAGAGACAGACCGACTGGCCGACGGACAGGCGTGGAGATGGACAGAGAGATGAACGGACAGACGGACGGTCAAACCAACAGAGAGACAGACAGACTGGCCGACGGACAGGCGTGGAGATGGACAGAGAGATGAACGGACAGATGGATGGACGGTCAAACCAAGAGAGAGACAGACCGACAGACGAGGCAGACACTGCGACAGAGCGACAGACTCAAGGCGGACAAGAAGAGTGACTGCGACGGAGCGACAGGCGGGCGGGCGGACGGATCGCTAACGGAGCAATTCACGATTTCAAACTTAGAGAGAGTGGTGGGGGGAGGGGGGGAAAAGGACATGGAGAGTTGGGATGAAGTTGTGAGTGTGAGATGCGGCGGCAAGTGGGGGGGGGGGAAGAGTTTGGTCGGGAGGAGGAGGAGGAGGGGGTCAGGACGGGTGATGAGAGCGATCAGTTGGTGGTAAGAGAGAGAATGCTGAAATGGGGTTTCAGCTGCTGAAATCTTTGCCGGGACGCGATATCTAAGCCAGACGGAGACGGCAGGAAGCATATGGGCTTTGGCGATAGTACACGCGCGCTCGTGTGTGTGCGTGCGCGCGTGCTCGCGTGTGTGCGTGCGCGTGCAGTTGGCACACTCGCACGGGAGAGAAGCCGCTCGCGTTTCTGACGCGGCGCAGCTCCTCGCCGCTGTTGCTGGTTAGCGAGCGCCTATTAGCGCCCATCACCGCGCGTGATGGTGACGGCCGTGGTGGTGCTGCTGGTGCTGGTGATGCACCCAGTGTTTTGTCGGTGGATGGGTGGGCTTGTTGAGGGGGAGGAGGGGGGGGAGGGAGTAAGGAGGGAGTTGGCGGATCGTGCAGAGATCGCTGCGTGCGATAGACCGGCAGCGGGGAGTGGTGGCGCAGAGGTTAGCGCACTTGCGCTCGGACCGACATCCAGCGACCTGTGTTTGACTCCCAGCCAAGGCTAACACCGGTGGAGCGCGAGAACCCGAAACAGTCCGGGGCCTGTCCCCTCCGCCAGGCCGGCTCAGCATTAGACGAGTACTGTGCCTAGGATGGTGTGTGCAAAGCATCGGCACTGGGGGAGACAAAGGCGGCCGGGCGCGGGGTCTGTCCACAGCGCCGTACCAACCGGTATCGGTGCTCGCGCACGACGCTTGCCAACGGTTCGCCTAGGCTACACGGGGGGCCGTTGTCGATAGGGGGGGGGGGGGCGGGTTAATCAATGAAGGCCGATGGCAGTGTGGGTAGTACAGCAAGTAGGCTGCTGGCACATGGAAGGGCGATTGCCCTAAACGTCGCCCATTCCGCCATTATCGCCACAGCGTTGGCAACAAATGTATTGAGTTTCACGCGAAGCAGGTTGCATGTTCGACGTGTCGGCGTGTGGGGCACCACGGAACGAACACGCTACCCGGCTTCTCGTGGCGTTCGTTAGCCAGGCGGCGCAGGTAGGTCAGTGGGTAGGTGGTAGGTAGACATGCAAGTTGGGTGGGTGGGTAGGTGGACAGCGTGGGTCAATTGATAGATAGTTTTGTTAGTCTCTCGATATGTTGGTTTGTAAGGAGGTAGGCAAGACAATTGGTATGTGGATGGTTAGGAAGGTAGTTAAGTAGTTGCACGTGAAGGTTGCCAGCCAGCTTTGTGTTCAGCTAGGCAAGCAAGTCAGTCGGCAGATCGGTAAGCAGGCAGCAGGTCGGTAGGTGGCCAGGTAAGGTAGGTAGGTGGGTATGTTGCAGGTAGAAGGGTGGATGGTTAGTTGAGTGTCTGGTTCCGTCCTCAATGGCTAGGCCTGGCTTAGTCATACCAACGTGGTGGACTGGCGGGTGGGTAGGTTAGTGGGTGGGAATGTGAGTGTGTCGGTGGGTGGATGGGTGGGTCGGTGGGTAGGTAGGTGGGCGGGTAGCTAAGCAGGCAGGCAGGTATGCAGGTCGTTGGGGGGCTGTAAATCAGAGAAGAGCCCGCAAGGTGAAAGCGCGCACACGCGGGGTGAGATGTGCAAGCCGGGCGGGCAGGATACGCGTGTGCGCTGGAGATAACGCTGCAACGGCGGGCAGCAGAGGCACATTCCACGGAGCGTGCACGCTCACAAACAAGAAGCGAGCGAAAAGCGCAATCCCTGCAGCGACACGCAGCGCAGGGAGCTGCAAACGCAACTGAGCGTTTCTGCGATTGGCCACTGTGCGAGATCGTGAGAGTGAGTGTGCGAGAGAGTGAGCGTGTGAGTGAGCGTGGAGAGAGTGAACGTGTGAGAGAGTGAGCGTGTGAGAGTGTGCGAGAGAGTGAGCGTGAGAGAGTGAGCATGTGAGAGAGTGAGCGTGAGAGAGTGAGCGTGTGAGAGAGTGAGCGTGAGAGAGAGTGAGCGTGAGAGAGTGTGCGAGAGAGTGAGCGTGAGAGAGTGAGCGTGTGAGAGAGTGAGCGCGAGAGAGTGAGCGTGTGAGAGAGTGAGCGTGAGAGAGTGAGCGTGTGAGAGTGAGCGTGAGAGAGTGAGCGTGTGAGAGAGTGAGCGTGAGAGAGTGAGCATGTGAGAGAGTGAGCATGTGAGAGAGTGAGCGTGAGAGAGTGAGCGTGTGAGAGAGTGAGCGTGAGAGAGTGAGCATGTGAGAGAGTGAGCGTGTGAGAGAGTGAGCATGTGAGAGAGTGAGCGTGAGAGAGTGAGCGTGTGAGAGAGTGAGCGTGTGAGAGAGTGAGTGTGAGAGAGTGAGCGTGTGAGAGAGTGAGCGTGAGAGAGTGAGCGTGTGAGAGAGTGAGCGTGAGAGAGTGAGCATGTGAGAGAGTGAGCGTGTGAGAGAGTGAGCGTGTGAGAGAGTGAGCGTGAGAGAGTGAGTGTGAGAGAGTGAGCGTGTGAGAGAGTGAGCGTGAGAGAGTGAGCGTGAGAGAGAGTGAGCGTGAGAGAGAGTGAGCGTGAGAGAGTGAGCGTGTGAGAGAGTGAGCGTGTGAGAGAGAGTGAGCGTGTGAGAGAGTGAGCGTGTGAGAGTGAGCGTGAGAGAGTGAGCGTGAGAAAGTGAGCGTGAGAGAGAGTGAGCGTGAGAGAGTGAGCGTGAGAGAGTGAGCGTGTGAGAGAGTGAGCGTGAGAGAGAGTGAGCGTGAGAGAGATTGAGCGTGAGAGAGAGTGAGCGTGAGAGAGTGAGCGTGAGAGAGTGAGCGTGTGAGAGAGTGAGCGTGAGAGAGAGTGAGCGTGAGAGAGTGAGCGCGAGAGAGTGAGCGTGTGAGAGAGTGAGCGTGAGAGAGAGTGAGCGTGAGAGAGTGAGCGTGTGAGAGAGTGAGCGTGTGAGAGATTGAGCGTGAGAGAGAGTGAGCGTGAGAGAGTGAGCGTGAGAGAGTGAGCGTGAGAGAGAGTGAGCGTGAGAGAGTGAGCGTGAGAGAGTGAGCGTGTGAGAGAGTGAGCGTGTGAGAGAGTGAGCGTGTGAGAGAGTGAGCGTGTGAGAGAGTGAGCGTGAGAGAGTGAGCGGTGAGAGAGTGAGCGTGTGAGAGAGTGAGCGTGTGAGAGAGTGAGCGTGAGAGAGAGTGAGCGTTGTGAGAGAGTGAGCGTGAGAGAGTGAGCATGTGAGAGAGTGAGCATGTGAGAGAGTGAGCGTGAGAGAGGTGAGCGTGTGAGAGAGTGAGCGTGAGAGAGTGAGCATGTGAGAGAGTGAGCGTGAGAGAGTGAGCGTGAGAGAGTGAGCGTGAGAGAGTGAGCATGTGAGAGAGTGAGCGTGAGAGAGAGTGAGCGTGTGAGAGAGTGAGCGTGAGAGAGAGTGAGCGTGTGAGAGAGTGAGCGTGTGAGAGAGTGAGCGTGAGAGAGTGAGCGTGTGAGAGAGTGAGCGTGTGAGAGAGTGAGCGTGAGAGAGTGAGCGTGAGAGAGTGAGCGTGTGAGAGAGTGAGCATGTGAGAGAGTGAGCGTGAGAGAGTGAGCGTGTGAGAGAGTGAGCGTGTGAGAGAGTGAGCGTGTGAGAGAGTGAGCGTGTGAGAGAGTGAGCGTGAGAGAGTGAGCGTGAGAGAGTGAGCGTGTGAGAGAGTGAGCGTGAGAGATTGAGAAGATGAGAGAGTGAGCGTGAGAGAGTGAGCGTGTGAGAGAGTGAGCGTGTGAGAGAGTGAGCGTGTGAGAGAGTGAGCGTGAGAGAGTGAGCGTGTGAGAGAGTGAGCGTGTGAGAGAGTGAGCGTGTGAGAGAGTGAGCGTGTGAGAGAGTGAGCGTGAGAGATTGAGAAGATGAGAGAGTGAGCGTGAGAGAGTGAGCGTGAGAGAGTGAGCGTGTGAGAGAGTGAGCGTGTGAGAGAGTGAGCGTGTGAGAGAGTGAGCGTGAGAGAGTGAGCGTGTGAGAGAGTGAGCGTGAGAGAGTGAGCGTGTGAGAGAGTGAGCGTGTGAGAGAGTGAGCGTGTGAGAGAGTGAGCGTGAGAGAGTGAGCGTGGTGAGAGAGTGAGCGTGAGAGAGGTGAGCGTGAGAGAGTGAGCGTGTGAGAGAGTGAGCATGTGAGAGAGTGAGCGTGAGAGAGGTGAGCGTGTGAGAGAGTGAGCGTGTGTGAGAGTGAGCGTGTGTGAGAGGAGCGTGTGCGAGTGAGAGCGTGAGCGATGTGAGAGAGTGAGCGATGAGAGAGTGAGAGAGCGTGAGAGAGTGAGCGTGTGAGAGAGTGAGCGTGAGAGAGTGAGCGTGTGAGAGAGTGAGCGTGTGAGAGAGTGAGCGTGAGAGAGTGAGCGTGTGAGAGATTGAGCGTGTGAGAGTGAGCATGTGAGAGAGTGAGCGTGAGAGAGTGAGCGTGTGAGAGAGTGAGCGTGTGAGAGAGTGAGCGTGAGAGAGTGAGCGTGTGAGAGAGTGAGCGTGTGAGAGAGTGAGCGTGAGAGAGAGTGAGCGTGTGAGAGAGTGAGCGTGAGAGAGTGAGCGTGTGAGAGAGTGAGCGTGAGAGAGTGAGCGTGTGAGAGAGTGAGCGTGTGAGAGAGTGAGCATGTGAGAGAGTGAGCGTGTGAGAGAGTGAGCGTGTGAGAGAGTGAGCGTGAGAGAGTGAGCGTGTGAGAGAGTGAGCGTGTGAGAGAGTGAGCGTGTGAGAGAGTGAGCGTGTGAGAGATTGAGCGTGTGAGAGTGAGCGTGTGAGAGAGTGAGCGTGTGAGAGAGTGAGCGTGAGAGAGTGAGCGTGTGAGAGAGTGAGCGTGTGAGAGAGTGAGCGTGAGAGAGTGAGCGCGTGAGAGAGTGAGCGTGTGAGAGATTGAGCGTGTGAGAGAGTGAGAGAGTGAGAGAGTGAGCGTGAGAGAGTGAGCGTGAGAGAGTGAGCGTGTGAGAGATTGAGCGTGTGAGAGTGAGCGTGTGAGAGAGTGAGCGTGTGAGAGAGTGAGCGTGAGAGAGTGAGCGTGAGAGAGTGAGCGTGTGAGAGATTGAGCGTGTGAGAGAGTGAGCGTGAGAGAGTGTGCGAGAGTGTGAGCGTGTGAGAGAGTGAGAGAGTGAGCGTGTGAGAGAGTGAGCGTGTGAGTGAGCGTGTGAGAGATTGAGCGTGAGAGAGTGAGCGTGTGAGAGAGTGAGCGTGAGAGAGTGAGCGTGTGAGAGAGTGAGCGTGTGAGAGAGTGAGCGTGCGAGAGAGTGAGCGTGAGAGAGTGAGCGTGTGAGAGATTGAGCGTGTGAGAGAGTGAGAGATTGAGCGTGTGAGAGTGAGCGTGCGAGAGAGTGAGCGTGTGAGAGATTGAGCGTGAGAGAGTGAGCGTGTGAGAGAGTGAGCGTGTGAGAGAGTGAGCGTGCGAGAGAGTGAGCGTGAGAGAGTGAGCGTGTGAGAGATTGAGCGTGTGAGAGAGTGAGAGATTGAGCGTGTGAGAGTGAGCGTGCGAGAGAGTGAGCGTGTGAGAGATTGAGCGTGAGAGAGTGAGCGTGTGAGAGAGTGAGCGTGAGAGAGTGAGCGTGTGAGAGAGTGAGCGTGAGAGAGTGAGCGTGTGAGAGTGAGAGAGTGAGCGTGAGAGAGTGAGCGTGTGAGAGATTGAGCGTGAGAGAGTGAGCGTGAGAGAGTGAGCGTGTGAGAGAGTGAGCGTGTGAGAGAGTGAGCGTGAGAGAGAGTGAGAGATTGAGCGTGTGAGAGAGTGAGCGTGTGAGAGAGTGAGCGTGAGAGAGAGTGAGCGTGTGAGAGAGTGAGCGTGAGAGAGAGTGAGAGATTGAGCGTGTGAGAGAGTGAGCGTGTGAGAGAGTGAGCGTGTGAGAGATTGAGCGTGTGAGAGAGTGAGCGTGTGAGAGTGTGCGAGAGAGTGAGCGTGAGAGAGTGAGCATGTGAGAGAGTGAGCGTGAGAGAGTGAGCGTGTGAGAGAGTGAGCGTGAGAGAGTGAGCGTGTGAGAGTGTGCGAGAGAGTGAGCGTGTGAGAGAGTGAGCGCGAGAGAGTGACCGTGCGAGAGAGTGAGCGTGTGAGAGAGTGAGCGTGAGAGAGTGAGCGTGTGAGAGTGTGAGCGCGTGAGAGAGTGAGCATGAGAGAGTGAGCGTGTGAGAGAGTGAGCGTGTGCGAGAGTGAGCGTGAGAGAGTGAGCATATGAGAGTGTGTGCGCTAGAGAGTGTAAGCGTTTGAAAATGAGTGCGAGATAGATTCAGCGTGAGAGAGCGAGAGTAAGCGTGTGAGAGCGTGTGAGAGCGTGTGAGAGCGAACGTGTGCGTGAGAGCGTGTTTGTGTGAATGTGCGCAAGTGAGTGCGAGCGTGCACTTTGACCTCCTGCCGGAGAGCTTCCCACACGTCACTCTTCCTCAAAGCGCACCTAGCCTGGCACAAGCCCTGTGGTGATGTCACCGCCATTAAGAGGCAGCTGTTTGTTGTTGTTGTGCGAGTGTGAATGAGCGTGCGTCAGTGTGTGACTTGCCTTAATAGGTGCTCGCTAACAGCACGTGCCCCCCTACATTTATTTACTTCTTTAGAACTGCTTTTTTGTGTTTATTTCATCATCCTTTCCGCGCACCTCCGAACAGCACGGTTCACTACGTACGGTGCGAAAGAGACTCAACGTACACGCGTGCGTACATGCGTGCGTGCGTGATCTGCAATGCACCATGCGGGATCTGTGCCGTCTTACACCTCCACACTTGCAATGGGCAATCGGCAACACACAAAGCTAAGCCAGCAGTGGAGACGCCGCGTTCCCACCTCGACGGCTGTCAGAACAACAACCACCGCCGTTGACGTCTCCCCCCCACCCCCCCAAAAAAAAGAAGCGGTTCGTACTTTATGGCGGCCCGTCAAGACGATGGGTCAAGTCAAGCAGGCCCTGGCCAGGATTTGAACTTATGACCTTCCTCTTTGTGAGCCGGGGGGCGCACTAACCACATGGCCACCTGACCGGATAGCGAGCGAGCGAGCGAGCGGGGTGAAGTGAGCGCAAGCGGGCGTGGAGCTGTGGAGCGGTTCGCGCTCCCAACCCGGAGACCGGAGTTCGATTCCCGCTCACGGCCAACATCGGTGGCGAATGTCAGAACCCGGCCTGGGCCTAGCCTAGGTCGACTCGGCCTAAAAAGGAGTACCTGGTGCGGTGTGTAAACATCGCCACCGGGGAGACAAAGGCGGCCGGGCGTGGTGCTGGCCACCCACCCTTCTCGCGTGCCGTGCCGGCCTTCACAGGAGCTCGCTAACAGCACTTGCTCAGTTTGTTCAAGGCTACACGGGAGATCTTTGTCTGTGTTGTGTATCTAGCGCACTGTACTACGAACCCGGTGACCTGAGTTCCAATCCCGCTGACAGCCAACATCAACGACAAATATCCGAAACGGTCCTGGGCCTCCCCTAGGTCGACTCAGCCTCAAATAACTAGCTGTTGTGATGTGTAAACATCGCCACTAGGGAGACAAAGGTGGCCGGGGCGATGCTGGCCATACCACTCCCTCAGTGCTACTTTCTTACAGCACTTTCCCCAGGAGCCTGTTGAAGGCTACACGGGGGATCTTTGTCTTTAAGTCTGCAAAGCCGTGTTTGCCAGTGTGCGTGCGTGTGTGCGTGCGTGCGTGTGTGCGTGTGCGTGCGTGTGCGTGCGTGCGCGTGCGTGTGCGTGTGTGCGTGTGTGTGCGTGTGTGTGCGTGTGTTCGTGCGTGTGTGCGTGCGTGTGTGTGCGTGCGCGTGCGTGTGTGCGTGCGTGTGTGTGCGTGCGCGTGCGTGTGCGTGCGTGTGCGTGCGTGTGCGCGTGCGTGTGCGTGCGCGTGTGTGTGCGTGTGTGTGTGTGCGTGCGTGCGTGCGCGTGCGTGCGTGTGCGTGCGTGTGTGTGTGGGAGGAGTCCCAACGGGGTGGAACACACCTGCGTACAATCGTGCAAGTGCCAAACAGTGTCAGAATTAACGAACAAAACGGGTGCGCACGCATGACGGTGAGTGTGTGTGCGAGCGAGTGTATGTGTGCGTGTGTGAGCGAGTGTGTGTGTGTGAGCGAGTGTGTGTGTGTGTGAGAGTGTGTGTGTGAGCGAGTGTGTGTGTGAGTGAGTGTGTACACACGTGTGTGTGTGAGCGAGTGTGTGTGTGAGCGAGTGTGTGTGTGTGTGAGTGAGTGTGTACACACGTGTGTGTGTGTGCGAGCGAGTGTGTGTGTGTGTGTGAGTGAGTGTGTACACACGTGTGTGTGTGTGCGAGCGAGTGTGTGTGTGTGTGTGAGGGAGTGTGTACACACGTGTGTGTGTGTGTGAGCGAGTGTGTGTGTGAGCGAGTGTGTGTGTGTGTGTGAGTGAGTGTGTACACACGTGTGTGTGTGTGCGAGCGAGTGTGTGTGTGTGTGTGAGGGAGTGTGTACACACGTGTGTGTGTGTGCGCGAATGCGTGTGTGTGTGTGAGGGAGTGTGTACACACGTGTGTGTGTGTGAGCGAATGTGTGTGTGTGTGAGCGAGTGTGTACACACGTGTATGTGTGCGCGAATGAGTGTGTGTGTGTGTGTGAGGGAGTGTGTACACCCGTGTGTGTGTGGAACGAGTGAGTGTGCGCGAGCGAGTGTGTGCACACGTGTGTGTGCGCGAGCTGTGCGCATGAGTGCCTTGCCCCATTCTCATCCCATATCCTCTCCCCCAAGCCCACGACCTCACTTCAGCCAGGGCACCGTAACGCAAGCAACAAGGTGGGGGTGGGGGGGCAATTAAAAATCTGCGGCAGCTCCACTGCCCGCCCGCCTGTCGACCAACCATCGCCACTCCAAACCCCAACCACAGCCTCGGGCGCAACTCCAACACGGAGCCCATCTCAGCATCACCGTCTCATCACCGTCATCACCACCACCACCAACAACAACAACCGCCGTTCGTTACCACGGCGCTTGTGCCAGGCTAGGTGCACGTTGAGGCCACGTGAAGCGTCGAACGCCCGCCGGCAGGAGGTCACGGGGCAGACGCAGGAGGTCACGGGGCAGTCCCATGTGCCACGGGTCGACTGACTGAGACGACGACTGGCCGACGCACCACCTGTGTCCCCCTACCGTGCCAACTTCACAACCATCACCGCCACCACCGCAACCCACCTCGACGTCAACCGTAGGGGGCTACCCGCCACGGCAGGATTGCCCGGCGGTCGTGCCGCTGCGCTTCTCTCGCTCTCTCTCCGACGTGGCCGTGCCCGCGCGCCGTTCGGCAAAGTGGATGCAGACGCTTCCCCATCCCCCCCCGCCGCCCGCACACACCTCCACCGTCCAATCCGTTCGCTTAGAACAGAAGTTCCCACAAGCGCGCGGGGCGGGGGGGGTGGTTGGCGAAACGTCGGACGCCGTGGCGACCCAAGAATCGACACCGGTGAGATGGTTTTAGTGAAGGGCTGGGGGATGGGGGGGGGTGTGAGTGGGGGGGGTCAGGACGGAGTGGATTTTTGCGGGCAAGAGGGGAAGGATGGAGTGGGTGGGGGGAAGGGTGGAGGGAGGTGAGGAGGTGGTGGGGGGTGTGGGGGGTGGTGGTGGGTGGGGTGGGGGTGGGAGAGGCTTCCAAGGATTTCTAAACGGACTTGGGGTGCACTGTGGCTCTGGGACAGGCAGAGATGAGGGGGGACAGCTGGAGCAGGAAATGGGAGAGAGAGGGGCAGGCACACGCGGCATGCGGGCAGCAGGAGAAGGACGCGCGGAGTCTTCAAACTCACGCGCGCACAAAGAGCCCGACATAGACTCCACTCCGAGCGCACGCGTGCAAGGCAAACCCTTGCCGCCGATCCACTGTTACATGCAGGGCCTGCCTCTTCCCAGGATGATCCGGGAAATGGAGGGCAGGGCGGGCATGATACATATTCTGGTGGAGTCAGGTCAAACAACCACCTCCCCCCCCGTGAACGACACAGTGATGGGGGTGGGGGGGGGGAGAGGCTTTTCGACCAGCAGCGGATTTTACAAAGCGGCGTACATCACGGAGCAAGCTACTACTACTCGTCAAGCTTTGCTTGCTGATGAGACCCCCCCCCCCCCAGCGGACAAAAAACACGCCGAGAGTTCTTTGCGTGCGGCTCAAGCCCATAGGTGTAATTGGAAAATAAGTGTCCCGTTGGCGAAGACGCATTGTGGCGTCTTCGTACGAACTCGCGAGATGCAGAGGGCCGGTTTTATTTATTGCACTCCACCGCCAACGCCTCAACCAACCCCCCCCCCCCCCCCAACGCTCTCAAGAAGAACTCAGATCGCCACTCGCTAACTTCATCTGTGTGTGACCCGCCAACCCCTCAACCCCCCCCCCTCGCCACCATCTCAGGTCCCGAGCATGTACATCATCGCAACAACCACCACCGCCAACGCCTCAACCCCCCCCCCCCTAACGCTCTCAGGAAGAACTCAGATCGCCACTCGCTAACTTCATGTGTGTGTGAGCCGCCAACCCCCCCCCTCGCCACCATCTCGCATCCCGAGCGTGTACATCATCGCAACAACCACCACCGCCACCGCCACCGCCTCAACCAACCCCCCCCCCCCCAACACTCTCAGGAAGAACTCAGATCGCGACTCGCTAACTCCATCTGTGTGTGAGCCGCCAACCCCTCAACCCCCCGCCACCATCTCGCATCCCGAACGTGTGCATCATCGCCACCGCCACAGCCATCGCCGTCCTGATCGCCACCCCTGACGCCACCCCTGACGCGACCGCTGCTGCTGCCACCACCACCACAACCGGTTTCGGATTTAGAACGCGCGAGCGTGGGCACGTGATCCGGGCTGTGGTCGCGGATTTTGTGTCTTATCGACCCCCGAAAGGGGGCTAGGAAATGCAAAACTTAACCCAGTCGGAGCTGGGCAAAGCAGTGCCAATGTTAGCGGGGACTGGGTGAGGTTTGGCGAAGGGTGAGGGGTTAGAGTTTATGGGTCTGTGTGCGAGTCTATGGGTCTGTGTGCGAGTCTATGGGTCTATGGGTCTTTGTGTGAATCTATGGGTCTGTGTGTGAGTCTATGAGTCTGTATGTGAGTCTATGGGTCTGTGTGCGAGTCTATGGGTCTGTGTGTGAGTCTATGGGTCTGTGTGCGAGTCTATGGGCCTGTGTACGAGTCTATGGGTCTGTGTGAGAGTCTATGGGTCTATGGGTCTTTGTGTGAGTCTATGGGTCTGTGTGTGAGTCTATGGGTCTATGTGAGAGTCTATGGGTCTGTGTGCCAGTCTATGGGTCTGTGTGTGAGTCTATGGGTCTGTGTGCGTGAGTCTATGGGTCTGGGTGCGAGTCTGTGGGTCTCTGTGTGAGTCTATGGGTCTGTGGGTGAGTCTAGGGTTAGGGTTTGTTGCTCAAGATGATTTATAAACCTGACTTGGTGTAAAACATCGGCTTAAGGTTACACCAACAATTACGCGCACACACACGTACATGCAATTCATGAGTGCGTGCGCACGCGCGCGCACACACGCACACACAAAGATCCCCCACATAGCCTTAACAGACTGTTGGGACAAGTGCTGTTAGCGAGCGGCACCTATGAACGTCGACAAGGTGACACATGGGGGGTGATGTGGCCAGCACCACTCCAAGCCGCCTCAGTTGTTGATGTTTAAACACTGCACCGGGTACAGTACGTATTTGAGGCCGAGTCGACCTAGGGGGAGGCCCAGGGCGAGCACAGATAACCCCCGCCATTGCTGCTGCTGGTAATTATGTTGGTCATCCAGGACAAGTTGGCGAGTCCCGAGACATCTATTCAGGAGCGGCCCTGCATTGCAATGCTGCGCCAAATTCTATTTTAATTCGGCGTTTTCCCACTAATGACACTCGCACGCACACTGGCCACAGAAACTCTCACGAGGGCCACGCAAAGACCCAGGATCTTCCTTTCGCCATCCACAAACCGTCGCTTGGCGAGCGCCTATCAAGGCCGCCCGCCAACGACCGTGACAACGGGGCCCACTCGTTCGCCGCTCGGTAACCTCGCCGCAGTGCTCGTGCCAGGCTAGGTGCACGCCGAGGGTCGAATGAGCTCGCTGGACCGGGCCACCGCACGCACGCACGGGCGGCTTTGGATGTGCGGTGGTGCAAAAAACAGGAGTGTTTGGACTGCGGAAGAAAAAAAAACCCACTAGAAATTCGCAAACTCTTCCTCTGCTCACCCCTCCACCCCACGCCGCCCCCGTCCCCCCCTCCCACGCCACAACTCGGAGGCAGCAGCAGCAGCAGCTTCCTGGAACAACAACAAACCAGACAATCCAGTCCAATGGGCGAGTCTCAAGAGGCTCAACTTTGCAGGAGCTGACGCCGACCTTCATCGACGACGTGCACGGCCGGAGTTCACGACGAGAGGTCGAGACGCTCACCCACCCTCAGAGTTCAGAGTTCACGGCGGGAGGTCGAGACGCTCACCCACGCTCAGAGTTCAGAGTTCACGACGGGAGGCCGAGACCCACGCTCAGAGTTGAGAGTTCACGACTGAGAGGTCAAGACGCTCACCCACGCTCAGAGTTGAGAGTTCACGACTTAGAGGTCAAGACGCTCACCCACGCTTAGAGTTCAGAGTTCACGGCGGGAGGTCGAGACCCACGCTCAGAGTTCACGGCGGGAGGTCGAGACGCTCACCCACCCTTAGAGTTCAGAGTTCACGACTAAGAGGTCGAGACGCTCACCCACGCTCAGAGTTCAGAGTTCACGACGAGGTCAAGACCCACGCCCAGAGTTGAGAGTTCACGACTCGAGGTCGAGCCACCGTACCGACACCCAGAGTTGAGATCTCTCCGTGCAATTCTCTTGCCCAGCGGTTCGCGATCGGAGCGACGCGAGGTTAAAATCCTGGTCGTGGGTCGACTCCGGCCAATCATCCCTCCCGGGGCTGGTAAAATATATACCGCTTTCTTTCTGTGGGCAAGTCAACGGTGGCTTTTGCTATGGAGCAACTCGCACCCACCAGAGGAATGTTGAGTTTCCACCGCTGCCTCAGAGGAACAATGCCCCTAACGCTCCATTTGAGCAGGAAATCAGTTCGACTTAATTCTCCGACGCGTTTTATCGGGTCGCGCCGCATGTCCCTCCGAACGATGTCCGACGTTTCGCCCGTGGCAACAGACTCCCTGCAGCTTCCGTCCGTTCGCTCCTTCATTCTCTCGCTCCTAAACCTTCTCTCCCCTTCCTTCTCTCTCCCTTAACCTCTCATCAGTACCACCACCCTCTCTCATCCCCTTTGACATCTTGGCCCGGTCATTCCTCTCCTTCCTGCGCCGCCGCTCCTGTATGTAAATACAGTAGCCAACCGTGCTAATAGGAGGTGCGGAGGGAAAGGACAACAAACTGAACACAACAATAAGCAGTTCTAAAGGAATGAGTTCACAATCTAAACGAAATACGTTTTCAATCTCCTCCTCTCGTCCCGCTGCTACTCGTCTTGAGACGTGCCCTCCCCCCCCCCCCCGTCCATCCCCGGCATCCCCTTCCCTCTCCCGATCATCTTGCTGCCCTGTTTGCTGCCCTTTTTGGGACAACTGACCCATACTCCCCCCCCCCCACCCTCCCGATGTCCGTGCGGTGCAACACAGCGAGCACAAACGGTCGACGCGAGAGAAATTTCACGATTGCACAACGGTGGGGGGGGAGGGGGGGGGGTGAAAAAATGTTAAGTTGGGAACGGAACGCGGCAGGAGAGGGAGATCGCTGTCGTAATGCGGAAGACGAAGGGAGCCTGCGAGTGATGGGACCCGCTTGTGCAGGCTGGCGAAGCGTGTCGTGTTGGTGACTTTTGCAGGCTTCAGATTAGAAGGTGGTAAGGAAACAAAGGGGGGGGGGGGCTGAAGATGCGAATCAGAAAGAGGAGGTTGTGATGGATGGGACATCTGTGCAGGACGGGGGCGGCGGGGGGGGGGGGGTTAAGAGACGAGGAAGTTTGGAATATCACGTGGGGGCAAGATCAGGGCCGTTGATGCGAGCGGGAAAGTTTCGCCGATTTGGTGACACCGCGCCGAATCTGCGGCGCTACGTCCGTAACGTTTAACTTCTTTCGCACCGTACGTAGCCAACCGTCAGAGGTCGCAACCGGGTACCCGATACCCATACCCTACCCGATACCCGGCTACCCATACCCGGCCGGGTACGGGTACCCGTTTGCGACCCTGGTGCGGCCAGGTACGGGTAGGCCGTGAGTCACTGGTGAGTAACCGCTTGTCACTCATTTTAGGTAGGGTACGTGTACGGGTATGGAACGGGTACCCGTACCCGTACCCGACCGGGTACGGGTACGGGTACCCTTTTGCGACCCTGGTGCGGGCGGGTACGGGTACGAATAAGGAATCAAAACCCGTTTGCGACCTCTACCAACCGTGCCAATCGAAGGTGCCATGCTTATTCGATGGGGCTTTGTTTTCCTTCTCCCTTCAAGGCCCCGACGCGTTGTTGACCAACGCGTCGCGTTTCGTCGTCGTCGTCGTCCAACCGTGCTGCTCGTGTGCGCCCCCAGCGCCGGCGCGGTGCCGCCGATCGATTTGTTTCGCTCGGCGGCACGGGGGCGAGGGAAGGGTGGCGGCGATGGGTCGCGGGCGGGTGGGGGAGAGCGTTGGCAGAAAAATGGTGATCGTGACAGCAAGAGACAAATTAAGTAAACCCTAGCCGATCAATGCCCTCAAGGAGAGCGATCTCACTGCTCGCCCTGAGCTACAGATGCTCCGATACGCGCGCATTGTCTCCGTACTGTTCGCATGTTGGCGTTCTGTGGTCTGACACTGGTGAGAGTAGGTCATTAAGAAGGCTGTCTCTGGTGTAGGCCAATCAGTTTCAAAGACAATGCCGTAGATTATCAGAGCGTGTTTGTTTTCATGTTCACCACAAGCACTGAGCGTGTGGTTAATGCAGCAACTTGATTCCTTGAAAAAGGTTTCTATTTGGTGTTTGAACATCTTAACACCTCCTGGCGTATTGCCATAAAGGGTAAAACCTATTCATAGTTTTCAAAGTGCCGTGAATTAACAGCAAGGACCAAACACCAACCATCAGAGAGTCACCGGGACACATATAGTCTGCCTGCCAGCTATAGGCATTTAAAAATAAGCGGTTAGGATCTGGGTTCGATGTTCACGGCAACAAACGAAGCATCATCGCTAACATCGTCGTCATCGTTGTTGTTGTTGCTTGCAGCAGCAGATAAAGACATGTAAACAATCAGACGGCATTGCACCTTGCGCACGACCCTCTGCCGTGTGGCGTCTTCGTGCATACACGCGACGCTAGAGGGGGAGGTAAAAAATTAACCCGTAAAAACAAAGTTTTTCACTATAAATCCTTTATATGCGTGGCGGCTAGAGTCCTCTCGTCCTCTGGCTTGAGATGGCTGCCACCTATGGGTCAGATGATTGCCTGCCACCATTAAGCAATTGGTAATTAAATATAATTTATTTTTTCCTAAAAAGTGTAACATTTTGGAAATTGTCACGCACAACGAGTCAGTGTGCAACATGTCAGCTCGATTGGATCACGGGAAGTGGGTTAAAAAACGACAGAAAGATTTGCACGGTCGTAAGCGCGCAAGCAAGCAAGCAAGTGAACTTAATATAAAGGATTTAAAAATGTACACGATTGGTTTATTTATACGGCGAAGCCTCACCGAGTCCCAACAATTATTTTCGGGAGGGCCCCTTGCTGCTGCTACATTGGGTGTTTTTATTTTAAGAAGTTTTCAGCCAATTCATGAGTTGTGTATACAAGAGGGGAGAAACCCGCGCAGCAACACTATCCTTCTACCCCCCCGTATGGATGGAAACAGATGGCGATTAGACCACTTGCTGCACCGCCCTCTCGTGGCGAGCCAGGGCACGGACAGCACCTCATCGATGGCCGCCCACGGGAAGGGGAATTGCATAACATCATCCGTGCGCGAACCACCAACCCTCACCGCTGCCCGCACAGGACTGGGGTAGCAGCAGCCACGTGCACCAGCAGCGGCACCGTAGGCGACGCTGCCCGGCTACTACTAACCAGGCTCAAGCCTGCTTAGCCTCCGAGATTTATGCCGATGAGATCGCCGTGCATTCCGCATTACTTTTTTTCGTCTCGGTGCGTGTGGGTGGGGGGGGGTGGTAAAAAATAAAACAAGGACCCATCATCGGGCGCGGGAGAGTGGCCGAGAAGATTTGAGAAGTGTGAAGGGGGGGGGGGTGCAGGGGGGGGGAGGGATGCAGCCAGAGTCTCCACGAGTGGCGAGGAACGGCAGCGGCCTCCGTGATCGACATCGATTGGCCGGGCTCCGTGGAGCAGCCAGCCACAAGTGGGTCGGCAAATCGATGCGCAGATGTCGACGTGATTATTAATTTTTTTTTTTCTTCAAGATTTACATTCGGGGAGGTCTGCCTGGGTAACTCGGTGGATTCGTGATGGCCGTGTTCGGAGAGACTGTAGCGGCAACGGTGGCAAATCCTGGATTCGATTCGACTCTGCAGCCAAAAACCTACGACCCAACGACGGAAGTTGTGGGTGACGGCGAGTGACATCAGGGCTCTGCCGTCGCTTGGCCGTACTTCAGCACCGGGTTACACTGAAAGGAAAGGGGACTTGGTCCAGATACCACTCCGTCATTATCACGCTGGCCAGCCGAAACCGGGAGTCGAACTCGGGTCGCCGGCTTCATAGCTTCCTCTCCACTAACCATCCCCCCCCCTCCCCCTCTCACCCCAACCCTCCCACCCCGTTAAAACCACTATCATCATCAGCCGTGATCCATCCACTGCCAGATGAAGGCCTACACATGACGACGAAAAGCAGGAAAGGCGCAAAAAAAATGCGTGGACTGGTTGCGGATTGTTTTGGTTCGTGTTTTGCAAACTACTGAGCTAAATACTATTCTAAATACAGAGCTAAACACGAGTTAAATTTGTTTAATGCGTACACAAATGCACGTATGCACACACACAACTACCCACACACACACACGTGCGTATGCACGCGCACACACAACTACCCACACACACACAACTACCCACACACACACACAACTACCCACACACACACACACACACACACACACACACAACTACCCACACACACACACAAGCACGCGCCCCCTCCCAGACATCCGTCCGTGTTTTCACCGGAGCTGTTGCTGGGGGCGAGAGGGGTGAAGTGCGGCATCTCATGCAGAGAAACGCCCGCTCGCCCGCTCGCCCAACGATCCTCGCTCACACGCTCACCCGCTCGCCCAACGATCCTCGCTCACACGCTCGCCCGCTCGCCCAACGATCCTCGCTCACACGCTCACCCGCTCACCCAACAATCCTCGTTCACACGCTCACCCGCTCACTCACTCGCTCATCCAACGATCCTCGCTCACACGCTCACCCGTTCACTCACTCGCTCATCCAACGATCCTCGCTCACACGCTCACCCGTTCACTCACTCGCTCGCCCAACGATCCTCGCTCACACGCTCACCCGTTTACTCACTCGCTCATCCAACGATCCTCGCTCACACGCTCGCCCACTCACTCACTCGCCCGCTCACCCAACGATCCTCGGTCACACGCTCACCCGCTCACTCACTTGCCCGCTCACCCAACGATCCTCGCTCACACGCTCACCCGCTCACTCACTTGCTCGCTCACCCAACGATCCTCGCTCACACGCTCACCCGCTCACTCACTTGCTCGCTCACCCAACGATCCTCGCTCACACGCCCGCTCAACTGACTTGAGATGATGTCACACACACAAGACAGATATCCCCGTATGGCCTTAACAGAGGCTAAGTTCTGTTGCGAGCACCTATGAAGGCCGACATGAGGGGGTGGGTGGCCGTTTACACATTGCACCAGGTGCTCATTTGAGCCTGAGTCGACCTAGGCGAGGCCCAGGGGAGGCCCACGACCAGCACAGATAATCGTTGACCGTGAGCGGGAATCGAACTCAGGCCGCTGGGTTCGTAGCGCAGCGTGCAAACACAAGGACAAAGATCCCCCGTGCAGCCTTGACAGAACCGTTCGGGCAAGCGCTGTTGGCGAGCGCACAGACACAGCGGCAGGAGCCGCCAAAGAGAATCTCTCCAAAGTAATTAGAGCGAGACGCACGCACGCACCACACCTTGAAGCGGCGGGGCGGACCAATGGGGCTCGCCCACGCTGGCTCCGCGCGTCTCCGGCGATTCGAGGGGGCGAGCGAACGAGCGGACGGCAGCACGCGGCCGGGCGAGAGCGCACGACGGCCACCCCCCCCCACCCCCGCGGCCCCGATAGCCCGTCCCATCCGGGGAGCATCACCGCTCCCCCACCCCCCCCCGCACCCCGCCGGCTTTGTGCCGCGCGCACGTAACGATACGAGTTCATGCCCGTGTGTGGCGCGCGAGCCAACGCCCCCACGACGTAGGACAGCGGCTTGCGTCCGCATTAGAGTGCGAGAGATTGAAACAAATAGTCCGAAACAAAAACAAAAAGCGCGCGAGGATGGGACCGCACAGCGGCCGTGAAGATAGCGTCACAGCGAAGATGGCTGAGCCCGCACGGTTCCGCGGGACGTCGAAGGTCGTTTACGTTACACAAAAGTGCTTCCCCCCCACCGCCACCCCGTGGGCCAGAGGTCACGCGAAGGGATCTTAGCGGTAGTTCTGCGATGTCCGCTTCCGCGCGATGCTCTCCAACGCGAAGGACCGCGAGAGATCCGAGCGGGGTTAACATTCTCGCGACGTGACCACGGTCGGTGCGACCGGGATACAATTGGGGAGTTAGACAACAAAAAAAATTCCGAATAAAAATTAAACGAGAGAGAGAGAGAGATCGGCTGCGGCTGTGAAAGATTGGTCTGGTAACAAGACTCCTCGGATATCTTAAATAATTGAAACGCAACAAAACGTGGCGTTTGATATCCGAGGGGCTTGCGAGCCATCGGTGGATAACGAGGCAGCAGCGGCCACGATTTGAGCGAGGCACTTTCATCCAGCAGTGGATTGGCCCTGGCTGATGATGATGATGATGATGTTGATACAAAAACCACAAAGCGGGTAAAAATGTGTCAAGCCCTACTCACACCGCCGCTGCTTCAAGAGACTCCACTTGGTGGGAGCTCAAGAGTAGTTGGCCTACTCTTCCACACTGACCAGACACAATTGGAAGAGACGGCATCCCACAATTTACCCCACCGCGCGTCGCCCTGCCGATCAACTGCCCGCGCGAGCAAACCCTTTCCCACGCTGCTGGGACGGTCTCAAGAAAAACTTGCACCACTGTACCCCAACTGCCGCGCGGTCGAAAGAAAAATCAAGTCGAACCCGTGACCTCTGGGTTGCAGGTCCAGTGTGCTTAACCATTACACCCACGCGGCAGCATCCCTTAAAGAAAGAAATAACCCACACACACACACGAGACAGCGGGGCGGAGGGGGTGGGGGGGGGACGTTACGTTGGCCATAAAGATCGCGCTGGTAACACAAACGCTCCTTAGACATCTGTTGAGCCAGCGACTCAAATGGCTGCCTGGCGCAGGTCAGAGAGCTTGGGAGTTAATGTACAGCCAACAGGTGGGTTGCAGGGAGAGCGAGCGGGCGAGTGGGCGAGAGAGAGCAGGAGAGAGTGGGGGCTGGGTAGGGAGAGCGAGAGCGAGAGAGAGAGAGCGCGCGCGTGTGCTTGCGTGGCACTTTGAGCCCGTGGCACTTGGCTGCAAGGATGCCCATCCCCATTCGAGGCCCCGTCACGCACGCTCCATTCCTCCCTGCGCGTCAGCGCCTTCTTTCATTGCCGAGGTCAACTTAAAAAAAATAATTAAATTATTCCGCTTGCTCACCCCAGGAGAGCCTCGCTGAAGCTCGCAATAACAAGAACACAATTAGCGTTAAATTCATCTCCTTCAGCGGGGATCATGACGAGGAGGAGGAGGTGGTGGTGGGGGGGCGAAGATTGCCACGTATATATTTCAATCGAGTAAAAATTGAGCAATTTGCGCTCCGTAATTGTTTTTCAAAACACGGCCAATCCGGACGGCGGGGAAAACGGCGAGGCCGATGGCGCGCATCAGAAGGCCCTCGAAACGAAACGCACGTCGAGATTATTTAACATTCTTTTTGCCGATGCAAAAATGTCCACGTGATAAGTCACTTCTCGTTGGGCGATATCATTTGTGATGGCCAAGGTCGCTTCTGGAAAAGGAGCTAAGACAGATCAGTGGACCTGATCTTCCATATTTTTTTAAAAAAGATTTGTTTACCTTTGCACTCCTATCGTGTTTCTGTATTGTTGTTGTAACGTTCTGACCTACCCCTACTGGACATCTGTAAAGAAAATACCTTGATATGGCTCGTCGGATTCCTCCAGGAGAAATCTTTTTTATAAATCCGATTACGGTGAATACCGCAACGCAGCATTAACCAGGGCGGCCGCTGGATTCGAACCGCAAATCTCTGCAACGAGTGGGCGGCTGCGCTACCGACGAGCCGTGCCACCTCTTCGTTACTGCCATCGTGGTGGTCGTCATCATCATCATCACCGTCATCGTCGTGATGATCACGCGCTGTTGTTAACGTCATCAGCATGGGAATGAATTATCAGTCATCGTGGACTGCAGTGGTAACATTGGCGTCAAAATCATCAGCATGATCACCATCGTCGTCATCATCATCATCAGATGTATTTTTACTCGACATGAGCAGTGGTAGGTCGTGTCATTATTAGTAACAGCGGCATCAGTGGCATTCGTATCATCCACATGATCATCATCATCATTGTCATGTCGTCACTATCATCAGCAGCAGCAGCAAATGTATTACCGACCAGCAGTGATTAGTTAGTGTGCTGCGCTACTAACTCGGCGATCCGAGTTCAATTCCCGGTCACGGCCAACGCCAGTGAAAATATTGTCACTGGTCCTGGGCCTCCCCAAAATCGACTCAGCCTCAAATCAATACCTGGTGTGGTGCGTAGTAAACATCGCCACTGGGGTGTGGTGCTGGCCACCCACTCCCTCTCCGTGTGCCGTGCCGGCCTTCACAGGTGCTCGCTAACAGCACTTGCCCCAACAGTCTGTTGAGCCTATACGGGTGATCTTTGTCTTTTGTCTTGCGAGTATAAATCCAGCCTGGTGGTGGCTCAGCGGTAGAGCGAGCGGTTCGCGATCGGAAGGTTGCAGGTTCACATCCTGGTTAGATGGGGGGGGTGAGGTGAGGGGGTGCTGTTGACTTGGCCCGTCGTCGTCATCGTCGTCATCGTCGTCATCGTCGTCGCTCCAAGGCCGAGTCGACAGTCGTCGTCCCATGGATAGACTCGCCTCCCGTCACAGCAACGTGGAATTTCCACCACTTTCTCCAACACGTGAACTGGCCAGCATTGAAGAGGAGGCCAACGTTTATCTTCCGCAGCTTACTCGGAGTGTGAGCACCCCTGCCCCCTTCCGCCAGCAGTGGCCCGAGCAAGTAATTGCAGGGCTTGCGCCTCTATCTTCACCTTGCCCGCGACTGCCTCAACAAGAGCCTCAAGACCTCATTACTACCAAGGTGGTCCTGGATTTGGGGAGACGTTGAGGCCAATCCGTTTTCTGGGAGCGCCTGCATGCCCTGTTAAAATCACCCAGAATGCACTTGGTGTCTCGTCAGACCTCAGCAGGATGGAGCCAAGATCGTCCCTGGATCTTGGGTCCAGCCAGGTTTGCAGAGGCTGTTTGGGTAGCAGGGACCAGTGCAGATAAAACAAGAAAAACTCCATGGCTTTACTGTACTCCTATGCTCTCACGTCCGTGCTCTCTGCTGACATCAACCCATGTTGCCCAGTGTGGTGAAGTATGGTCAAATAACCCCCTACCCCCCCTCCCCGACTCCGAGCAAAACTCACACAGCATGGGGAAGCTCTCATCCGGGCACTGGATGTAGACATTCTTGTTAGCAGAGGAAGGAAATCGAAAGTGCACGGACAAAAATCCACACATTTGCGGGGGGGGAAGGGGGTTAGATCATACCCAACTCTGCGATGTGGGGTCCTACTTGCTGTACTGTCTGCATCAATCAACAACCTCGTTGGCGCAGTGAAAAGGCACGCGACTAATGGGACTCGATTGAATCGCTATTTTATAAACCGGCGACCTATTATGACGCTGCTCCACACACAACAAAAACAAAGACAGCCGGGCGTGGTGCTGGCCACCCACCCCGTTCAGAGACACTCAAAGACAAAGATCCCCCGTGTAGCCTTAACAGGCTGTTGGGGCAAGTGCTGTTAGCGAGCAGCACCTATGAAGGCCGGCACGGCGCACGAGGGAGTGGGTGGCCAGCACCACGCCCAGCCGCCTCTGTCTCCCCAGCGGCGATGTTTACACACCGCACCAGGTACTCATTTGATGCCGAGCCGACCTAGGGGAGGCCCAAAACCGGTTCAAACATTTGCCGGTGTTATTGGTCGTGAGCGGTAATCCAAGTCGGGTAGCGTAGTTCTGTAACCGCGACATTACCACTCCCCACTACACACACACAACCCACTTGCACACGCGCACGCACACATGCATAACACATACACATGTGCTGCACACGTGCAATGCTCCCACATTGAAATGCATGTGAACACATGCGTGTACACGCACATGCACGCACGCAAAGACAAGGATTCCCGCATAGAACCTTCAAACGGACTGTTGGGGCAAGTGTCGTTAGCGAGTAGCTAAAAGCATCATGCGCGGCCGCCTTTGTCTCCCCAGTGGCGATGTTTCCGCACCAGGTACTCATTTGAGGCTGAGTCGACCTAGGGGAGGCCCATGACCGGTTCAGATAATCGTCACCGGTGTTAGCCGCTCCCTCTACACAAAGACAAAGATCCCCCATTTAGCCTTAACAGACTGTAGGGGCAAGTGCTGTTAGCGAGCACCTATGAAGGCCGGCTCGGCACACGAGGGGGTGGGTGGCCAACACCACGCCCGGCCGCCTTTGTCTCCCTAATGACGATGTTTACAGATCGCACCAGGTACTCATTTGAGGCTGAGTCGACCTAGGGGAGGCCCAGGACCGGTTCAGATAATCGTCATTGGTGTTGACCGTGAGTGGGAATCGAACCCGGGTCGCCAGGTTCATAGCGCAGCGCGCTAACCGCTACACACACACACTCTCGCACACGCACCAATACCCGCCCTTTGCCACGAAGTGACGGTGATGTGACCACGTGCGCCCGTGCCAGGCCAGATGCCGCCCTCTGAGGCCACGTGAGGTGTCGAAGGCTCGCTGACAGGAGGAGGTCTCGGGACAGACCCAGGTGCCATGGGTTGGCCGACTCGGATGACCGGCGGATGCACCGGCTGTACCCTCTACTGTGCCAACACACGCACACACGCACACTCGCACACTCGCACACTCACACAGCCCGCCACCCTCTCTCCCCTTGCGGTGCCGGCCGCCCGCACAGCGGCGCACAAACCCACTTGTGTGCAGCGAGCGCGCGAGCCGACGGCCGCGGCCTCGCGCAGGGCACACTGGGCCTCCCTGTGACGTCGCGCGGCCCCCCCCCCGCCCCGTGCGCCCATATTTATTTCGCGTTTTTGTTGACGGCTGCAGGCGCCCTTGCTGCGTTGTCGCTCCCTCTCGCGCGCTCTCTACACAAACACACGGCGCGCGGCGGCGGTGGCGCGCGCGCGAGCACACGCGTGTGGTTCCCACGTACGCGCGCGGTTCCGTCCTCAATGGCTAGGCCTGTCACAGTCGCCGACGTGGGGGGGGGGGGGGTGTTTAGGCAGTGCGGCAAACGAGCGGGATCGGCGCACGGTCGTCGCCGTGGCCGGGCGACGTCGTACGGCATCGACGTCCGTCCGTGCGGAGTTGTGCCGAGCGTTGCCCGCGTGCCGAGCGGGCATCACCCCGGGTTTGCTTCCACGCGAAGCGAAGCCAAACGGCTCGCCGAGGGAATTCATGGCCAAACATCCCAAAGTGTAGCGGCAACCCCCTGCCCCCCCCCCCCCCCCGATGATGAGTCGAGTCTCGAGACTCGGCGAGACTTTCCAAGGTAAATAAAACCAATTGGGTGGCGACGCTGCCACGCTGGCAGTGCGATGCGCAAACAACGACAACAACAAACAAAACTCGACACGTCCCTCGATCAACGCGGCGTCGTTGCCTGAAGACAGGCGACGTTTCAGGCAACGGACCTGTGTCGTGAAGGAGGGCCACTGCCCCAAACGTCATCTATCATTTACATGTTTCCTTTTAAGGCCACGGTGTTATTGACGAATTCGACGAGTTCTGGGTAAACGAAGGACGTGATTGATGTTATTATAGCTCCGGCCGTGGTGCAGTGGTTAGCGCATTGCGCTATGGTGCCCGTCATCTGAATTCGTCACCTGGCCGAGGTCAACATCAGTTGTGAGTGACGTCAGAACCTGCATATCACCTGGTGGGGGATAGTGGGGAAAGTGGTGATGCTGGGGATGGTGGGGTTGGTGGGGATGATGCGGTTGGTGGGGATGATGCGGTTGGTGGGGTTGGTGGGGATGGTGCGGTTGGTGGGGTTGGTGGGGATGGTGCGGTTGGTGGGGATGGTGCGGTTGGTGGGGTTGGTGGGGATGGTGCGGTTGGTGGGGTTGGTGGGGATGGTGCGGTTGGTGGGGTTGGTGGGGATGGTGGGGATGGTGGGGATGATGCGGTTGGTGGGGTTGGTGCGGTTGGTGGGGATGGTGCGGTTGGTGGGGTTGGTGGGGATGGTGCGGTTGGTGGGGTTGGTGGGGATGGTGCGGTTGGTGGGGTTGGTGGGGATGGTGCGGTTGGTGGGGATGATGCGGTTGGTGGGGTTGGTGGGGATGATGCGGTTGGTGGGGATGATGCGGTTGGTGGGGTTGGTGGGGATGGTGCGGTTGGTGGGGATGGTGCGGTTGGTGGGGTTGGTGGGGATGATGCGGTTGGTGGGGATGATGCGGTTGGTGGGGTTGGTGGGGATGGTGCGGTTGGTGGGGATGATGCGGTTGGTGGGGTTGGTGGGGATGATGCGGTTGGTGGGGATGATGCGGTTGGTGGGGTTGGTGGGGATGGTGCGGTTGGTGGGGATGATGCGGTTGGTGGGGTTGGTGGGGATGGTGCGGTTGGTGGGGTTGGTGGGGATGGTGGGGATGGTGGGGATGGTGCGGTTGGTGGGGTTGGTGGGGATGGTGGGGATGGTGCGGTTGGTGGGGTTGGTGGGGATGGTGGGGATGGTGCGGTTGGTGGGGTTGGTGGGGATGGTGCGGTTGGTGGGGTTGGTGGGGATGATGCGGTTGGTGGGGTTGGTGGGGATGGTGCGGTTGGTGGGGTTGGTGGGGATGGTGCGGTTGGTGGGGATGATGCGGTTGGTGGGGTTGGTGGGGATGGTGCGGTTGGTGGGGATGGTGGGGATGGTGGGGATGGTGCGGTTGGTGGGGATGGTGGGGATGGTGCGGTTGGTGGGGATGATGCGGTTGGTGGGGTTGGTGGGGATGGTGCGGTTGGTGGGGTTGGTGGGGATGGTGCGGTTGGTGGGGTTGGTGGGGATGGTGCGGTTGGTGGGGTTGGTGGGGATGATGCGGTTGGTGGGGATGGTGGGGATGGTGCGGTTGGTGGGGTTGGTGGGGATGATGCGGTTGGTGGGGTTGGTGGGGATAATGCGGTTGGTGGGGTTGGTGGGGATGGTGCGGTTGGTGGGGTTGGTGGGGATGGTGCGGTTGGTGGGGTTGGTGGGGATGATGCGGTTGGTGGGGATGGTGGGGATGGTGCGGTTGGTGGGGATGGTGCGGTTGGTGGGGTTGGTGGGGATGGTGCGGTTGGTGGGGATGGTGCGGTTGGTGGGGTTGGTGGGGATGGTGCGGTTGGTGGGGATGATGCGGTTGGTGGGGATGGTGGGGATGGTGCGGTTGGTGGGGATGGTGCGGTTGGTGGGGTTGGTGGGGATGGTGCGGTTGGTGGGGATGGTGCGGTTGGTGGGGTTGGTGGGGATGATGCAGTTGGTGGGGTTGGTGGGGATGGTGCGGTTGGTGGGGATGGTGCGGTTGGTGGGGGTTGGTGGGGATGATGCGGTTGGTGGGGATGGTGCGGTTGGTGGGGTTGGTGGGGATGGTGCGGTTGGTGGGGATGGTGCGGTTGGTGGGGTTGGTGGGGATGGTGCGGTTGGTGGGGATGATGCGGTTGGTGGGGTTGGTGGGGATGATGCGGTTGGTGGGGTTGGTGGGGATGATGCGGTTGGTGGGGTTGGTGGGGATGATGCGGTTGGTGGGGATGATGCGGTTGGTGGGGGATGGTGGGGATGATGCGGTTGGTGGGGTTGGTGGGGATGATGCGGTTGGTGGGGTTGGTGGGGATGATGCGGTTGGTGGGGATGGTGCGGTTGGTGGGGATGATGCGGTTGGTGGGGATGGTGGGGATGATGCGGTTGGTGGGGTTGGTGGGGATGATGCGGTTGGTGGGGTTGGTGGGGATGATGCGGTTGGTGGGGATGATGCGGTTGGTGGGGATGATGCGGTTGGTGGGGATGATGCGGTTGGTGGGGATGATGCGGTTGGTGGGGATGATGCGGTTGGTGGGGATGATGCGGTTGGTGGGGATGATGCGGTTGGTGGGGATGGTGGGGTTGGTGGGGATGGTGGGGATGATGCGGTTGGTGGGGATGATGCGGTTGGTGGGGATGGTGGATGGTGGGGATGGTGGGTCAGTACCCAGGACCGGTTCTGATATCGCTCGCCACTGGGCCTACCCCAGGCGCAGTTGCACAGCCTGAGCGCTCGACAGCTACACCACCCCCACCACCACTTCACCACCACCACCACCACCGCTTCACCACCCCCACCACCGCTTCACCACCACCACCACCGCTTCACCACCACCACCGCTTCACCACCACCACCACCGCTTCACCACCACCACCGTTTCACCACCACCACCACCACCACTTCACCACCACTACACCACCACCACCGCTTCACCACCACCACCACCACTTCACCACCACCGCTTCACCACCACCACCACCGCTTCACCACCACCACTTCACGACCCCCACCACCGCTTCACCACCACCACCACCGCTTCACCACCACCACCACCGCTTCACCACCACCACCACCGCTTCACCACCACCACCACCGCTTCACCACCACCACCACTGCTTCACCACCACCACCACCACTTCACCACCACCGCTTCACCACCACCACCACCACTTCACCACCACCGCTTCACCACCACCACCACCACTTCACCACCACCGCTTCACCACCACCACCGCTTCACCACCACCACCACCGCTTCACCACCACCACCACCACCACCGCTTCACCACCACCACCACCGCTTCACCACCACCACCACCACCACCGCTTCACCACCACCACCACCGCTTCACCACCACCACCACCACTTCACCACCACCGCTTCACCACCACCACCGCTTCACCACCACCACCGCTTCACCACCACCACCGCTTCACCACCACCACCACCGCTTCACCACCACCACCGCTTCACCACCACCACCGCTTCACCACCACCACCACCACCACTTCACCACCACCACCACCACCACTTCACCACCACTACACCACCACCACCGCTTCACCACCACCACCACTTCACCACCACCGCTTCACCACCACCACCACCACCGCTTCACCACCACCACCACCACCGCCACCACTTCACCACCACCGCTTCACCACCACCACCGCTTCACCACCACCACCACCGCTTCACCACCACCACCGCTTCACCACCACCACCGCTTCACCACCACCACCACCACCACTTCACCACCACCACTTCACCACCACCCGCTTCACCACCACCGCTTCACCACCACCACCACCGCTTCCACCGGCCCTTATCGGCAGCTCGCTGCTGAATCGGCGAGGAGAATAAGTGCCGTGGCAGCGGGCAGTGGCGGCGGCTGCGGCGTCGAGATGAACGATCTAAACTTAGACGTCGCCGAGCTGCCGCGAGGACCACAAGGTCACTCATCCGAGCGAAGCCACGCGGCACCCCCGCCACCGCTCCTCCTCCTCCGCCTCCTCCGCCTCAAAGCCTGCCCCGCGTGGCGTCACGGGGAGCGCCGCGTGTACGCACGCACGTATAGGCCCGCGCACGTTCGCTCGCGTACATGCACGGACGAAGGCAAAGATCCCCACCCCACGCCCCTATAGCCTTAACAGATAGCTGGGACAAGTACTGCGAGCGAGCTCTCATGCATACGCACAAAGATAAACCAAGACCAAGATTCCCCCGTATAGCCTGAACAGACTGTTGGGGCAAGCGCTGTTAGCGAGTAGCACCTATGAAGGCTGGAACGGTGCTACGAGGGGGTGGGTGGCCAGCACCACGCCGGGCCGCCTTTGTCTCCCCGGTGGCGATGTTTACCACTGCGCCAGGTACTCATTTAAGGCTGAGTTGACCAAGAGGGGTTCAAATATGCGATGCCCATTGGTCAGGAGCGGGAATCGAACTGGGGTGGCCGGTTTCTTGGCGCTAACCGTTGCGCCACCACTCCCCCCACGGACGCTAACAATGCATCCACGAGACAAAGGCCGGCACGGCACACGAAGGGGGTGGGTGGCCAACACCACGCCCGGCCGCCTTTGTCTCCCTGGTGGCGATGTTTACAATACAAACACACACACGCGGGTGTGTCTGCTCGCACACGAGCGTGTATACAAACCCACGTACACACGCACGCACCTGGATGCACACACGTGCTCACGTGCAAAATCAAACCGAGGATCAGGGGAGTGGTACTGGCTAAGGAGTTTCCCACAACAGCCATTATGAACCCTGACACACAGAGAGAGAGAATTCAAAGAACTCTAGAGAGACGGTAGCGTTGAGAACCCCCGCGCTGTGACATTGCCACTATGAATCACCTTCCGGGGGGAGACACACCCCAAAAACCCTCCAGCTCACACCCAGAGGGCACAACAGCGCTGATTGTACCTCCGATGTAATCGCCGCATCTCCGATCGTAGCAGCGGTATTCCTTCGCCCAAGAAAGCCTCACCGAGTCTCGAGTCCGCGTGCCAGGAGGAGCTGTTTGACCACCTCTCGTTTTCAAACACGACGTACAGACGCGCGTTTGTTGAACTTCTTTCGCACCGTACGTAGCGCGACCGTGCTAATATATGAAGAACCAGCTCCCCCTTTTTCTCAAGGAACGTAAAAAGCAGCCCAGCGAGCCCATCTCCAGGACTCGAACCCGGGATTATTGGCGGCGCTGGCTCCCGTGTCTCTCTCTCTCTCCGAGACGGTGAGGGTTGGAGTGGTGACGCAGTGGTTAGCGAGTCGCGCCGCGAACCATGCCACCAGATTTCGTCTTCCCGCCGACGAGTTCTGAACAGCTCCCGGGGCAACCCCCTTTCCTCTCCTCTCTTCACCAACCCACGCTGACCGGCGTGGTGAAGTATGGTCGAGACAACCCCCACTCCCTCACCCCCACCCCCCCCCCCCCCATTTCTCCACGACCGACGCATCATGGGGGGAAGCCTTCGTCCAGAGGTGGATCGACAGTGGGCCCACGAGTCACATCACCATCACCGGACGTCCGCGAAAACCACTGGCCACACCTCTGAAAAAGAGCTTCACGGCTCATCGGATTCCTCCAGTTTAAATACAGTCTGATTCTCATTACAGAGAGAGGCCACGGGAGGGAGGGAGGTGAGGGAGGTGAGGGAGGGAGGTGAGGTAGGTGAGGAAGTGAGGCAGGGAGGTAAGGAAGGGAGGTAGGTGAAGAATGGAGGGAGGTGAGTGAGGGAGGTAGGTGAGGGAGGGGCGGGTGGGAAAGAAGACAGGCAGAGGCCAAGCCGCCTATCCCTCCCGTACAGAGGCACGGCGTGCGTGTACAGTGGCGTAAGGAATGCGCAGTGTCGCTGGGATTAGAGAGACACAGGGAGGCCCGGCTGACTGCAGGGCAGAAGTGCAGCGGAGATAGTTTCGGGGGAGAGACGGACGCAGCGGCCCCCGTGTGTGTGTGTCTGTGTGTGTGTGTCTGTGTGCGCACGTGTTCCTAACCGATTCAAGGAAAACGCGCACGAGCACGCTTGAGCATGCGAGGGACTCCACCTGGGGGTGGGGGGGGTGCTGGGGTCACGTTGGAGGGGGGACGAGAGAAATGCTCCGCGGGTTGGTGTCGTCGTCGATTCGTTTTGATCTTAGCGAGAGAAGCGCGTTTTTGGGGTTCGAGAGCTGCCCCTCCTTGGGCCTTGTGTGTCATCTCTCCTCCTTTCCGTCAATCCGATTCAGCTTCTGTGTGTGTGTGTCTCTGGTTATGTTTGTGTGTGTCCGAGTATGTTTGTGTGCGTGTGTCTCTGTGTTTGTGTGTATGTGGCGTGGTGCTGGTCACCCACCCTTTCATGTGTCGTTCTGGCCTTCATAGATGCTCGCTAACAGCACTTGCCCCAACAGTCTGTTAAGGCTATAGGCGGGATCTTTGTTTTTGTGTAAGAGCACTTGCCCCAGGTGTCTGTGTAGGCAACACGGGGTATCTTTGCCTTTGTGTAAGAGGGCATGTTTTTTTGTGTATCCGTGTGTGTGTGTGAGAGAAATCTGGACACAGTCCCATCAGTGAACTCCCGTGACAGACGAGGCTGTGTTGGCTGGGTCATGCAGCCCCGCATGCCCAGCCACTGCACGCCTAAGCAGCTTCTGTCTTGCAGGACAGCGTGGGGCTACACGGGCACGGCAGGGGCTAGAGAACCGATGGGTCGATGCGGTACAGAAGGATGTGGAGCTCAGTGGATTTGTCAACGACCGGTACCAGCGGTGTCAAGATCGGCCTCCGTGGAGGAGGCTCGCGAAGGACGCCGCTGCAGGGCAGTTGGAGGCAGTCGCCCTCCAGCAACAGCGGAGGGCGGAGGAGCGACGCTCACAACAATGCCTGGCGGCTAAAACGAGAGTGGTCGAGCACAGGTGGTGCGCATTTGCCAGTCACCTCAATCGATCAACGCATGACACCTGGGGGGGGTGGGGGGGGTCTGTCCCGTGACCTCCTGCCAGCGCGCCTTTGACATTTCACGCGACGGCCTCAAAGTGCACCTAGCCTGGCACGAGCGGCGTGGTGACGTCACCGCCAATTCACGACGAGCGGCGGTTGTTGTTGTTGCGCGTGAGTCTGCGAGCGTGTGCGCGCGCGAGTGTGCGCGTTAATCAGTATGTGATCGTATCAGTGCGTTTGCGTGAACGTGTGTGAACCTGTGTCCTTGTCGACGTGCGCGCGGGTGTGTGCGTGCGTGTGCGTGTGAATCTGCTAGTGTGCGCAAATATGTGTGCGTGCGAATCTGTGAGTGTGCGCGTGTGTGTGTGTGAATCTGCTAGTGTGCGCAAGTGTGTGTGCGTATGAATCTACGAGTGTGTGCGCGAGTGCGTGCGTGTGAATCTGCTAGTGTGCGTGTGCATGCGAATCTGCTCGCGTGCGCGTGTGTGTGTGCGTGCGTGCAAATCTGCGAGTGTCGTGCGAGTGTGTTCATCTCCACGTGCGAATCTGCGAGCGAGTCCGAGCGAGCGAGCGAGCGGGGGCGATTGGCTGGTGCAATGCCCCCCCGCACGCCGCTCACTGTGCTACGATCCATCCACCCACCCCCTGCCATCAACATTCCCAGCCATGATCCACATCATCGGTGGCACGTGGCGTCTCTCTCCGTCCCGCCAGACATCTCCGCCTTTGTCTCTCTCTCTCTACGCTGCACGTCTTGTCTTCACGTCTACGACTGCTACCTGCTCACTCTATGGGTGTCTCTCTGCGTGTCTATCTGTAAATGTGCGTGTCTCTCCGTCTCTCTCTCTCTCAGTGCTTCTCTCGTGTCCGCATGCGTCTCTCCCTTCCGATCCGCCGCCCTCAACCGGTCTCGTTTGCCCTCTCAAAGTCAGTAACTCCGTCCCCTCTTCTACGAGAAAGAAACCTCTCCTTGCTCAGCCATCGCCTCCCCATCACTCATCTGTGCGTGCGTGTATGTGTGCGTGCGTGCGTACGTGTGCGCGCGCGTGTGTGTGTGTAGCCACTTCACTCCAACCCTCTCCTCGCTTCTCTGCCACTCTCTCTCTCTCTCTCGTGCTCTCTGTTTCTGAACCCTACCCACCCAACGACCTCACTCGCTGGCTCAATTGCTCGCTCGCTCACTCACGCTCACCTGCTCGCTCGCTCACTCACGCTCACCTGCTCGCTCACTCACTCACTCTCACCTGCTCGCTCACTCACTCACTCACCCCTTGAACTCATCCGCTCCCTAACTCACTCACTCGCTCACCCATTCAACTAACTCTCACATCCCTTAACTCACTCCCCAAAAGCACCCCCTTTAATTCACCCCCTCCATCACCCACCCGCCCGCTCGCTCGCCCGCCCGCTCGCCCGCCCGCTCGCTCGCCCGCTCACTCACCCACCCCCGTGCCGTGCAGGCCCCACCGCCTGCGTCCCCGCGCCCGATCCGGTTGCACGAGACTCGTCTCACCGCTCCCGTCCTCTACTGGATGGGGCAGGATGCACCCAGGCCAAGGAGGGGGATGAGGGGGGGTGAGGGGAGGGGGGAGAGAGAGAGGGAGGGAGGGGGGAGGGACGGAGGGAAGGAGGTCATTGTGCCCACGTGCTTCTGTCCATCTTTCCAGCTCATGCCCTCCGTGTTTCGCTCTTTCTGTCCCTGTCCGTGCGTCTGTCCATCGACTGCTGCCCGTCTCTCCGTCTGCGTTGGCTGCGCTTCTCCTCCCTGACTCCGTCTCTCACTGTGCGTCTCTCACTGTGCGTCTCTCACTGTGCGTCTCTCACTGTGCGTCTCTCACTGTGCGTCTCTCACTGTGCGTCTCTCACTGTGCGTCTCTCACTGTGCGTCTCTCACTGTGCGTCTCTCACTGTGCGTCTCTCACTGTGCGTCTCTCACTGTGCGTTTCTCACTGTGCGTCTCTCACTGTGCGTCTCTCACTGTGCGTATCTCACCGTGCGTCTCTCACCGTGCGTCTCTCGCCGTGCGTATCTCGCCGTGCGTCTCTCGCCGTGCGTCTCTCAGTGTGCGTCTCTCACTGTGCGTCTCTCACTGTGCGTCTCTCACTGTGCGTCTCTCACCGTGCGTCTCTGCTGCGGTGGATCTCTGTGCACGTGTCCGTTTGTCGCTCTCACCGTCTCTGTCTTTCTCAATGTCCCTCCCTGTCCGTCCTCTCTCGGTCCCTCCTCTGTCTCTCTCTCTCTCTCAGAGTCTCGGTATCTCGTGGTAACCCGACTGCCTTCATCATCGTATCGCTGTCCGTGTGAGAGGGGGAATGCTCCGGAGAAGGAATTCCGTTTATACAAACGCGGAGACGGAGCGACGAAATCTCAGCGCCGCAATAAATAGGGGACGGCTTACGGGGGGGGGGGGGCAGGGCACCCCCCCTCGCCCCCCTCATCCAGCAGTGGATTGACCGTAGCTGATGATAAAATCACGATCCTTTGCTACGCCAATTGGTCGAGCGAGTGGTATATCCACACTGCTGGACTGACCACAGCCGACGACGACGATGATGTAAAATACAGTGGCACTGCAATCCTCACAAGCAGTGGATAGATCGTGGCTGATGATGACGACGACGACGATGATGATGTAAAATACAGTGGCACTGAAATCCTCACAAGCAGTGGATAGATCGTGGCTGATGATGACGACGACGATGATGATGATGTAAAATACAGTGGCACTGAAATCCTCACAAGCAGTGGATAGATCGTGGCTGATGATGACGACGATGACGATGATGATGTAAAATACAGTGGCACTGCAATCCTCACAAGCAGTGGATAGATCGTGGCTGATGATGACGACGACGATGGCGAATGTTGTGACAGGTCTCGTAGTCAGCCCCGTGACGTCACGAAGGGTGGGGGGCAAAAGGATTCAAACCCCCCACCCCCCTCTCTTCTAAAGTATTATAGTCAAGTAAAAAAGGAATGCTGGTGCAATATTTAACATTTGTACAATTAAGGTGCCATAGCCTGACAACAAAAAAACAAAGATGCCCCGTGTAGCCTTTGAATAGAGTGAAGGCCGAGACGTCACACGAGGAGGGGGTGGGTGACCAGCACCACGCCCGGCCGCCTTTGTCTCCCCCAGTGGCGATGTTTTTTACACATCGCACCGGGTACTCATTTGAGGCCGAGTAGACCTAGGGGAGGAGGCCCGTGACCGATTCAGATAATCGCCACCGATTATCTGAATCCATCAACCCGATCACAAACATCCATATACAACACTCACAAACACACACTCGCTATCTTGACCCTGACATTCACAAATATCTATAGACAAAGATCCCGCGTGTTAGCGAGTAGCACCTATGAAGGCCGGCACGGCACACGAGGGGGTGGGTGGCTAGCATCAAGCCCGACCGCCTTTGTCTCCCCACTGGCTATGTTTACACACCGCACCAGGTACTCATTTGAGGCTGAGTCGACCTCGGGGAGGCCCAGGACCGGTTCAGATAATCGTCACTGATGTTGGCCGTGAGCGGGAATCGAACCCGTGTCGCCATGTTCGGAGCACAGCGCGCTAACCGTTCCACCACCGCTCCCCTTAGCCTGAACAAACACACACAAGGGGTTGGAGGCACTGCAATGCGCTGTACTGCAGAAGGCACTCATTCCTGTTTAACCGCTCAACGTTTGTCTACATTTGTTTAACATTGGCTGTATCGTGCCCCCCCCCCCACGCCAATGAGCCCCCCACGAGTTCTAGTATGGGGGCCCCCCAGCTTTCAAACAAGGTCACGCTCAAGACCCCCTCCTCCTCCCGTGCATCGCAACGGCTTCTCCTCCGCAGCTCACGAAAACTTTAAAAGAGCATTTCCTCCTTCTGCCTCCCCAATCGCTCTCGCTCTCTCTCTCTCACAAACAAATCCAACGATCGGCAAAACCCCCGCCGAAGCCGAGGGGGGGCAGCCGGAGGAGGCGGGCGCTTGGGGAAAGAGCCCCGCTCGCCGCGCGGAGACGGAGCCACGAAATCGAGCGGGGGGCTCTCGCAGGCACACAAAGGGGACGTTTCTGAGAGCGAGGAAATGGAGCGGGTCAGTGGGTGGATGGATGTGAGGCAAGAGGCAGTGGCTCGGGGTGGGGGGTGCGGCGGCGGGCGGGGGGGGAAGTGTGAACGGTTGTTGGATGGGGCGGGAAGCGTTAGACTCAAGGCCACGTGGGTGACACAGTTGGGGGCTTGCATGGGAAAGAGCGAGGGAGCGAGAAATACTTCAGTGTGCAAGAGAGAGAGAGGCGGGGGGCCGAGAGGCGTATGGGGCGAGCGGACACGTAGCAAGGGGAGTGAGCGAGTGTAGGAGTGGGTGAATGGGTTGGGTGGGTAAGTAAAGTAAGATGAGCGAGCGAGACGATATGTAGGTGAAGCGAACAGGAGGGTGAGTGACAGAGCGAGCGAGTGGGTGGGTGAGTGAGTCGGGGAGTCAGGTGCTGGGGGGGGGGGAGTGAGCGAGCAAATGATTGATTTCATGGTAGGATGAGTGGGTGAGCAGATAGGTGGACAGGTTAATAAGTAGGCATGAGTGAAGGAGGGGGGGGGGTGAGTGAGTAGGTGAATTAGTGAGTGATTGGGTGAGTGAGTCGGTGAGTGAATAAGCAGGTGAGTGGGAGGTGGGTGAGAGTACTTGGGTGAGCAGATAAGGAGGAAAGTGAATAAGTGGCTGAGGAAGTGAGTGTATGAGCGAGGGGGTTGTGGCAGGTGAGTGAGTAGGTCAGTAAGTGGGTGAGCATGACGAGTAGGTAAGTGAATAGGAAGGCGAGTGGGGTGAGTGAGCGAGAGGAGCGAGGGAGGGAGGAGGGGGGAGGGAGGAGGGGGGGAGGGAGGAGGGGGGAGGGAGGGAGGGGGGAGGGAGGAGGGGGGGGAAGTGTGAACGGTTGTTGGCTGGGGCGGGAAGCGTTTGCCGAAGGCCACGTGTGTGGGGGGGGGGAACAGTGGGGGGTCAGAGGGCGCCCAGAGCACGACAAAAGCATCGTTTGGTGAGTGGGTGACTGAGTGGGTGTGTAGGTGAGTGAATGGGTGTGTGGGTTGGTGAGTGAATGGGTGTGTGAGTGAGTGAATGGGTGTGTGTGTGGGCGAGTGAGTGAATGGGTGTGTGGGTGAGTGAGTGGGTGAGTGGGTGGGTGTGTGGGTTGGTGAGTGAATGGGTTTGTGAGTGAGTGAGTGAATGGGTGTGTGGGCAAGTGAGTGGGTGTGTGGGTGAGTGAGTGGGTGTGTGGGTGACTGAGTGGGTTTGTGGGTGAGTGAGTGGGTGTGTGGGTTGGTGAGTGAATGGGTGTGTGAGTGAGTGAATGGGTGTGTGTGTGGGCGAGTGAATGGGTGGGTGTGTTGGTAAGGGAGAAAGAGCGTGAGTGAGCGAGCGAGATTGTGGATGGATGAGCGCGGGTGAGAATGCACGAGCAAAAGATTGTGTTGGTGAAGTGAATGAGCGAGCGGGCAACCGATTAAGTACGCGGGTGAGCCCGCAAGTAATCAAGAGAGTGAAGGAAAGTGTGATTGAGCAATTGAACACGAGTGCTCTGTGCGAGGAGCTGCTTTGAGCACGTGAGCAAGAGGGTGGACGAGCGAGCGCGCTTGGCGAGCAAGTCCACGTCCGCCGATGAACGACCGGGTGAATGGACTAATGGGGGAATGTGGGTAAATCGAGAGCGCAAATGAACGACTGAACGAGTGAGCGAGCGAAGAACGGGCGAGCGAGCGATGTTCGAGCAATCGGGCGCGTGTGAGTAGTCCAGCAAGAAGGGAAGCTAGAGAAAGGGGTTGAGAGGGAGTGAGCGAGCGAGCGAGAAGTCACCACGACCGACCGGATGCAGGAAGGAGTCGCAAACGCTGCCTCCCCTGCCGCCTCGGCACGGAGAATCTCGCCCCCACTGTGCTCCGGGCATGATCAACTCGGCACAAGCACGGCACGCATGCACGGCCAGCCAGACAGCCAACACACCGCCAGCAGCTGCCGTTACCGCCTGACAACACGCCGCGTGGAGATCCACTTCATCATCAGCAGCAGCAGCAGCCATGGTCAATCCACTGCTATTGTATATTTTCCACCGACCAATGAGTTAAGTCTCTTTGTTAGTTGTGCTTGTGCACCACCGGTGATGAAGCAGCAGCAGCAGCAGTAGCGCCAAATCATTTGTTCAGTGTCTTATAGCAGAAGTCCCGGACAGGAACACATCTTTACACAACAACTGCCTTACTGTCGGATCAACTTCCCGAGAAGTACCCCCTGCTCCTGCCCCCCCCCCCCCCAATGCTACAGAGACAGACGAGCCAGACGGACGGACCGAACGCATTAATAACGCTTTCAATCTGGGTTGGATAGCGGGTAAGAAAAATGCGACTCGGAGCCAAAACACCCCCGAACAAAAGCGGGTTTTAAACTCAAGGCCAAACACCTGTGTAGCGGCGGGGGGGGGGGGCGAGTCTCTCCTCTGTCGCCGAACGGCTTCTTGCTCAGACTTGTCCAATCGCCGCTTCCGCAACTCCGCTCCTGTACCCCAAGGCCTCTCGACGCATGGCTCAACAGCAGCAGCTGCTGCCGCCGCAGTGTTGGGAGTCGCGAAGGCGGCGAGCGAGCGGCAGAGGGCCGCCGAGATCGCACCGCTTACGGACCCCGTCGAGGTCGCGGCGGCGTAGCCGGTTAGCGCACGGCGCGACGGGAACCTGGATGTCGATTTCCGTCTCGCGACGGCCAACATCGGCGACGAACGTCTGAAACGGATCTCGAGTTCTCCACGAGGTCGACTCGGCCCTAAATGACTACCTGCTGCGGAGTCTAGACATGAGGACGAGGGAGACAAAGGCGGCCGGGCGTGGCGCTGTGAGCCGCGCAACATTTTTGCGCGTCGTGCGTGCCCTTAATAGGTGCTCGCTAACAGCACTTGCACCAACAGAGTTAAAGGCTACGGGGGGGACCCATTTCTCTTGATGAAAATGTGACAATTAAATGATGACGTCACTCTGCTGCTGCTCTATTTAAGACCGGGAGCAACAGGAGAGCTTCACCATTCTTGCCCGATGAAGCTGATTGTAAATATCAGCGAAACGTCGAACTACTCCAATTTTAAAATGCTGTTGATTCTCTCTTCAACACACCGGTGGGCTAAAGAAGTGAATTAATTTGTCCTTTGAAAAACGTGACACATTTTTTACTGTTTGGCCGTGTCGGGTGGTGGAGGGTTACGACACATTTATAAATAACGCGATCTGACCCAAAAACCTATATTATGAATAATATTGGTCGCGAAAGCCTTACGTGTTAAATTGAAAGCATGATAATTATCACAATATCCTCCAGGATGATGATGAATATGACAATAAATACGTGATCTTGGTGAAATTGTCGTGAAGACTGATGACTACATGAATATAAAGCAGGATGGTAAGAATTATGATGTTGACGTTGAGTTATTCCAAGTTATTTTGATAATAATGATGGAAGTCACGATAAACTTGACGATTACGATGACAACGAAGATGTTACGATAAACATGCCCATTCAGATCATGAATGAGCACTAGGATCATGAGGATGAACAATCACGGCCGAAACATCATCATAATTTGAGTGATAGTGTTGTGTATGATGATATTCATCACGGCGATGAGAAGTCAGAGTGATGAAGATGGTAGCGGCGATTTATAACGAAAGTGTTCTCGTTACGGCGACGATCGTTCCCCGATGTTAAGACGACTTCGGCGATGACGGCGAGTCGTGAGGACGCCTGCCTTCATTATTTTACATCAACTACAACATCACCGCAGGAACATTTTCTTTGACGGTGAGAATAAGAAACAAAAAAACCCCCCCATTGATTAGACCACTTTTCGTTTGGTTACTTACGTCCAAAACAGAAGCCGGCCGTGGATGCAGCCAAAGATTAAAATTTCTAAACGGATGAGGAAACTTGGGCCCCCCCCCCACCATCTGACATCCATAATTAGGGATAATCCTGGGAGCGTGGAGGGGACTGGCAGGGGATAGGGGGGCAATCAGCAACATTGAATTCACCCACAATGCCTAGCGGGACGGACGGACGCAGCGCGGCCCGCGCTTTGCTCCAAGGACGGCGGGTTCGCTGCGTCAGGCAAAGAGGCGCCGTTCCCCAACAAACTAAAAAGACGAATCAGAGCGACGGGTGTACGATGGAACGAATGGTTTGGTGACGCTGCGTTGTATGTAGGTGTGCGTGTGTGTTGAACTTCTTTCACACCGTACGTAGCCAACCGTGCTAATCTATGGGTCTCTGTGGGTTTCGGTGTCTGTGGGTCTCCGGGTACGTATGTTGAACTTCTTTCGCACCGTACGTAGTCAACCGTGATAAATCGGTGGTGTGGGTTGGCGGTGGCGGTGCCCAAGCACAAATGGGCCCCTGTCCTCACGGCACGGCGTTCGTGTACTTTGAAGAAGGCTCATTGCCCGAAACGTCACCTATTATGTATCTTTTTACTTTCAAGGCCACAGTGTTTTTGATTTAAAAAAAAGTGGTCTCTCTAAATGAGAGAGTGCAAAATGTTCATCTTCATTGGTGGCTGTGAGCTACTACTAGTGGAAATTCCATATTACTATGGCTGGGAACAATATCTGAATAGGTTCACCACTATTTACTTTCCACACAGTGGTGTATCTTGTCTTTCTCCATGTTTGGAATGATGATGAAGAGGTTGCGGATGACGATGATGATGATGTAATTTGTGTCGGTGATGACGCATACTGATTTAAGATGACACAAATGATGCGGATGATGATTATGGTAATCCATAAGGTTTTTTGGGTTGTATCGCGTAAATATAAATGTGTCCTTCTAACCTAAAACCCCTATTATGGATAATATTGGTCGATGTGAAACTGATTATGGTAATGATTGACGATTATGATTTGATGTTATGCAAATGATGATAAAGATGAAACAGATGATGATGGTGATGAAAGTGCAGATGATGATGACAACACAGACGATGCTGATCGTGACAAGATAGTGATGAAGGTGACGATGATCGTTATGATGATGCAGATGGTGACACGTGATGTTGACGCACGCTGATGCAAACAATGACGCCGTCTGATGACACAGATGACAACGACGATGACAATGATGCAGATTTCAATTTTCAACAACGGCCGTGATGACGACGACGACGACGATGACGCAGACGACAATCATGACGGTGAAGATGCAGGGGACGACGACAATGCGCCACACAAAGTAAACACAAATTGAATTTACAAACCCGATTCAGCTTCAAAACGACTAGATATCGATGAAGAAGAGGACACTTTGACGACGACGATAACGACGACGATGGACGGAGCAAGCGTTGATCCACGGTCTGCCGCCAAATCCAATTACATCGCGCCAACCCCGGCTACCCGCCCTGGCCACAATAAATCTTTAAGCTACTTTGCGAGCGCTAAACCCGCGGGCAGGCCCGGGCTCACGCGCGCCACACACGCTCAACTCGCTCGCCGCTCACTGTTCGTCCGCTCATCAACAACATCGTTGGCTAACCACGGTCAAAAAGAATAAAAACAAATATGGGTTGGGGAAGGTGGGGCTGGGAAGGTTGGTAAAGAATTTAGGCTCGGTACCATTTATTCCGTGCGTCGGTACCGTCCGTCTGCCCTGAGGATCCATCGTCCCCATCGTCCCCATCGTCCTCTCTCGTCCGCCGCCACGAGACCGCGACTTTGAGCGAGGACGTTGGCAACAACTGAACTCGCCCCAATCGATCTGCGAAGTTCAACCGAGTCCTACCGCTGACGGAAAAGCCTCTCCCCCCCCAAGTTGTCACCATCCCCTCACTGGTCCCATGACGCATCACAGCGGGGCAGTGACGCATCTTAGCGCATCGTCGGAGTGCATCATCACAGAGAGCCCATTTCATTGCTCCATCTCCGTGTTTGTCGGGCTCAATCGGAGAGCGCTCGACCGATTTTGGCTGCCACTCCTTCGTTCCAATCCCCACCGCCGGCCACCGTCGCTTACGAGCTCATCGGATTCCTCCAGCATAAATAGGAAGTCTCCAACCTGCATGTCCTCTCGTGGAATAACGTCCTTTATTTATCCAGAAAGAGAAAAAAAAACCTCGCCAAGTCCCAATGTTCTCACTTACAGGAACGGCGCTGCTGCCGTTCGACCGTACTTCACCACGCTGCTCAGTGCCGGTTGGGGCAGTGGGAGGAGGGCAGCAGGTCCAGTTCGGACACAGCTCGCCGCCGACGTCAGCCGCGGCCAGGAATCG
Source organism: Lampetra planeri (assembly GCF_965212315.1). NCBI lineage: Eukaryota > Metazoa > Chordata > Hyperoartia > Petromyzontiformes > Petromyzontidae > Lampetra > Lampetra planeri. The sequence continues at coordinate 4,606,275 of NC_136148.1, forward strand.
ACCTCCGGCCAGCGCGCCGACCTCTCCAGCGGCCCACCTCGCAATCCCGCGACGTAACAATCCTCGCCGATTTCACGGCTCTGTCATCGTGGGGGGCGGACGAGCCTCGTGCACCCCCCGCTGCCCCCCCCCCCCCGCTGCCCCCCCCCCCCGCGCCGCACCACCGACCGCGACGAGCAGCGCCGCCAAATACGTGACCTTGAGCGGTGAACGGCAAGCAGGAGAAGGCCCCGGCGGGTCCTCCGGCTCATTAAGCCTGAATCAATAGAGATTATCTGAACGCGCTTAAGTCGGCAGTGCACTCTTGGACTTTGCAGAAGAGAGAAGGGAACCCCACCCATATGGCGGCGGCTAGAGGCGAGAGCCCGACCAGGTCGCCAACCCCCCACCCCCCCGCGTACGCATGCAACAGAATCAGTGGAGTGCCACGGTGGCTAGGAAATGTTAACTACCTCGCCTGGTATACCGGAGGTGGTGGGTTCGATCCCGACCCCGACGCCTGCTGCTGTATATTTGGAGTCTGAGTGTCTCTCTCTCCCCGAGGTCGCGTGGATTTTTCTCCACGTTTAGAAACAAGCATTCAGGGTATTTGGCTGCTATAAATGTCCACGTGATAAGCCACTTCGTTGGACTATCATTTGCGGCCAGGTCGCTTTGGAAAGAGCTCTATAGCTGAGTGGGCCTTACCTAAATATTGATTCGTACCGGAGGAATCCGATGAGCTACAAAGCTCTATTTCACAGATGTCCAAGTCGGTGCACGGGGTCAGAACGCGACAAAAACAAACAATACAAAAACACGATGGGAGTGCGAAGTATCGCCGCTGGGGAGCCACAAGGCGGCTGGGCGCGCTTGCTGACCACCCACCACCCCCCCCCGTCCGTCATGTGCCCCTTGCTGGCCTTCATAGGCTGCGACTCGCTAACCAGCACTTGCCCCGGACAGCTTGTTACAGGCTACATAGAGGGTGTGGGGGGGAGGGGGTTGTTTCAATGACTGCCGCGCCGGGAGATTGAAATGGGAGCGGCGACCTCTCGGGCGTGCGCCGGCCGTTCCCACCGCTGGGTAAGAGCTCGCAACAGCAACGCCCCACAGTGCGGGCACGAGCGTGTTGTACGTTGAGAAAAAAACATCGTCAGATCTTGGTGTACGCGTGCGTGAAGGTTGCTCGCTTTCGTTTGCGTTTTGTAAATTCCGACGCTAAAAAAAACTAAAGCGCGATAAGTTAAGAAGAATAGCTAAAAGTACCGATTAAATGAGTGACCGTGCTAAACTTTTTTCCGGAGTAATTGGCGGCATTGGTGCTCGTGATCTCATCATTGTCGAAGGTCATATATTCATTTAATTACACCCATTGCATCGCCGACAGCGCGTGCGCTGTAAGCGCCGTACGTTGATAAATGATGAAGACAGTCACAGTGGTGACAGTGGTGATGATAGATTTGACAATTGTGTTGGTGTTGACAATGTTGATGGTGGTGCTGCTGCTGCCAATCCTTACGACGACGACAATAATTACACCGCTGTGTCACCAACACCAACCGGGGCGACCGTACCAACAACAACTCGATGCGACTTCAGCGTAGCGTCGTCCCATCCCACCCTAGCGACGACCAGGCCCAATCCAACTTATACTTGCGCGATCTGACAAAGCGAGGCTGCCAAAGCCTTTTGCGCAAGGGCACGCAAATATCTCTCGCTCTCTCTCTGTCCCGCTCACACGTGTGCATGGGTGGCTCCACGTGGCTCGCAAAGACGCGACGAATGACCCCGTTCGCCTCCCCCGCTCCCCTCCGCCCGAACCACGAAAATAAATTTGACGATAGAAAATTTCAGGCAAACCGATACAAGTTTCTGCACGTTAGTAAGAGAGAGGCCGGCCTTTTTTCTAGCTCCGGTTGTTGAGCGTGCAACAGCCGAGGAAGGCTGGTAGATGGAAGAAAGCGATGGCTGGGTATGTGTGATGATGGTGGTGGTGGCATCAACAGAGGGGCGGTGGGCGTGGCAGGCGCTCGCGGTTCAAAAGTCATCGGCCGCCCTGGTTAAAATCCCCCATGAATACGCATCGCTCGCTTCGCAGTAGAAATTCAAGATTCCTGATCGCCACAGTGGCTAGGAGATGTTAACTCCCTCGCCTGGTATACAGGAGGTCGTGGGTTTGATCCCGACCCTGACGCCTGCTGCTGTATATTTGGAGTCTGCGTGTCTCTCTGTCTCTCATCATCATCATCATCACGGTGGCTAGGAGATGTTAACTCCCTCGCCTGGTATACAGGAGGTCGTGGGTTTGATCCCGACCCTGACGCCTGCTGTATATTTGGAGTTTGCGTGTCTCTCTCTCTCTCCCCTGTGGTAGCGTGTATTTTTCTCCGGGTCCTCCGGTTTTTTCCCCTCTACATTTAGAATCAACATCACGCGTTTAGAGTATTTGGCTGCTATAAATGCCCACGTGATGATGAGCCACTTCGTTGAGCCATCATTTGTGGCCAGGTTGCTTCCAGAAAAAGAGCTACTACATAGCTCAGTGGGGCCTTGCATGGTAAGTAAAAAATGTGTTCGGTTTTATTTCTTTACATATTTAAGTGACTTGTTTACCTTTGCACTCCTATCGCGTTTCTGCAATCATGTTGTAACGTTCTGACCCGCCCCTACTGGACATCCGTAAAAAATGATGATGAGCCACTTCGTTGAGCTATCATTTGTGATGGCCAGATCACTTCTATAAGAGCAAAGAGCTACATAGCTGGGTGGGCATAACCCGGTAAAATCCAAAGTTAAGCTTATTACTATTAACCAGAGGTGGGACAAAGTCATTGTTATGCAAGTCCAAGTCGAGTCGCAAGTCATCAAATTCATGACTCGAGTCTGACTCGAGTCCAAGTCACATGACTCGAGTCCACATCTCATAGGTGGGACAAAGTCATTGTTATGCAAGTCCAAGTCGAGTCGCAAGTCATCAAATTCATGACTCGAGTCTGACTCGAGTCCAAGTCACATGACTCGAGTCCACACCTCTGCTATTAACCATCGGCCAGCATCCCATATACCCTACCCATGTGTCCTGCATAATCCCACCACCTCCTCCTCCTCTTTAACTGTCAATGGGATTTCGATTTAAAGCTTTCGTGACTGCAGGGATTCATCTTCTTGGTTCTTTCGGTAAAGTCACGTAGAAGGGAAGTAATACAATAATAAAAATAAAACATAATAAAAAAATTCTCACGACGTTTTGGCCACAACGCAAGCAGCCGTCCTCAGGTGAAAACCAGGTCTGTCAGAAAGACAGCGTCTGAATGACGCTGTCTTTCTGACAGACCTGTTCTTTGTTGTGGCCGAAACGTCGTGAGAATTATTTTATTATGTTTTATTTTTATTATTTTATTACTTCCCTTCTACGTGACTTTACCAAAAGAACCAAGAAGATGTCAATGGGATCTCTCCCAAACTCTGCGTACCTTCTCCAATCCACGTGTTCCCCCTTTCCCCCCCCCGTCACCCAGCGTGATCAGAGGTGCGCGTGTCTCCGCGCGTCTCCACGCGTCTCCGCACGCCCTTCGCTTCTGCGCCAGCTTTCTTCGCGAACTTCTTCCCAATCCACGTCAAAAGGCGCTGCAAAATAAAATTGACATCTGTGACCGCTGGGCATCCGCGAAAATAAAAAAGAGCTTCGTAGCTCATCGGATTTCTCCAGGATAAATAAAGATTCCGATTGTGAAAATAAACCGATGAGAGGTTTTTTGGGTCAGATCGCGCAAATATCAATGTGTCGTTAAACCCGCCACCACCCGACACAGCCAATTAGTAAGGTTTGTCATGTAAACAGAACGTGCCAATTCGTTACTAGTGTGTTGGAGAGCAAATCCACAACATCTACACTTCAAGTACGTGAGTTTACTTGCGGACACACCGATGTATGCTGTACTTGTAACGAACTGCCATGTTTCGTTTAGGTGACAAACCTTGCTAGTTCGCTGTCGGGTGGTGGCGGTTTTAACGACACATTTACGTTTACGCGATCCAACCCAAAAAAACCTCTATGGATGGGCAGTATTGGTCGCGAAAGCCTACACGTTCAACTGAAAATAAACCGATTAAAAATAGCTTTTCTCAACGGTCGAAGGTGACGTCTCTACTTCGTCACGTTAACCTGAATCGACGTGGTTCCTCTCCCCGTTTCTGATCGGTGAGTTCCAAGCGTAACTCTGCGCACTTTACGGCTTTTGAAGTCTCGGTTGGTCATTAGCATAATGGTCATTAGCATAATGGTCATTAGCATAATGGCGAAGTGGCTCATTCGACCCGGGGCACATGTTCCCCCTAATCCACGTGTTCCTCTTCCTGTCTGTCGGGGGAGAGAGAGATGCATACTTTATTTGTTTATTAATTCGTTCGGCAGGAAAAGAAAACACACACACACACGGAACGAACGTTGAAGTCTCGCTCGCTCGACGCACGCGCGCGCATGCACACACACGGGCGGAGCTCTCACAATAGCTCCAGGGTGGCCGGGCCACTGAGAGAGGCAGCGAAGCAGCCACCACCGCTCCATCATCTCACCGAGCCAGTTTTTGTTTTGTTTCTGTGCACGGGTGGTGGCGGCGGTGGCGGGGGAACCAATCGAGCGCGGTTGCGTCCCCCCCGACGCTCGCCAACAGTGATTCTTCACCCGACCTCACCCACCCAGATCACCCAGATCACCCCACCGCCACCACCCTCCTTCCCCACACCACGTTCTTCAAAGACAGGAGGCCGAGCCTACTAACGATGGCCGACTTAAACAGCGAGACGGACGGGCGGACGGACGGACGGACGAACAGGCAACACAGAGGCAAAAGCGGGCGGAGAGCGACTGAACAACAGGAAGACAGAGAGACCAACCGACACGACAGACGAGCTGACAAAGCCACGGACAGACTGACCAGAGGATGAACAGAGTCAAGACAAATTGACCAAAAGACACAGACACTGACCCTGCTGACCTACGAACCAACCGAACTTGTTCTGGGCTCACAGAGCAGTCAGGTTGCTGTGGGTCATTCAAACGGCAGGTGACACTGCGCACGCAGTTACACGTACTCTTTTCTTCCTCCACGCCCCTCTGCAGCTCTCTCTCGCTCTCCCTTGCTCTCTCCCGCTCCCTCTCTTACGCTGCACTCTCTCAGCGTTACTTTCACGGCAAGCCACCGAATTGGGGCAGGCGGTGCATCTGCGCTGGGGCAGGCTGGAGGGTGACCAGGCACCGGCCTACGACAACCAGCGTGGTGAAGTACAAACCCGTCAACACCTTGTCGGTGCCTACCTTATTACAGACCAATTCAAACATTATTGGTCACCCCCGTGTCCTTAGAAATCTCAAAGTTCATCCCACAAAGCGCCATCGCAAGGAAGAAACACGACCAGACACATTTGTTTTCCTTGCCCGGCTGCACGCCGTATGGAACTGAGAACTCAATTTCCCTGTACACAAGAATACGTGGTAAACCGTGTGTGGGTTGACACGGCGTGGAATTGTGACCAAGGCCACAACGTGGCTGTGGGGAGGGCCCCTCCACGCACCGGCAGCGGATTGCCAACAGGCCCGTCGTGTTCAATCACTCGGGAAGGCCTCGAGCCCCGGGCCCCCACGCTGGGATCGTGAGGCTCAGTTCCCGGTTTCTGAGCATCACCGCGTCTGAGCAGGAAACCGGAGCTGCCCGGGGAAATCCCGCGCGCAACGCGGCGAAGAGGATGGCTGCTCGCAGCAGCAGCAGCTGCAGCCAAAACAGCCACGATTGTTTACGAAGTATGGCATAATGAGGCTTTCAGATTTAAAACATTAAAAAATATATATATCAGTTTGACCGTCTGCCTTCAACTCTCATCATCATCATCACCGCCCTCTCTCATCCCCTTGATCAACTTGGCCCGGTCATTCCTTCTCCCCCCTCCTCTCCTTCTTGCACCGGTTGCTCCTGTATCTACGTACGTATGTTGGGCTTCTTTCGCACCGTACGTAGCCAACCGTGCTAATCGGAGGAGGTGGGGAGTGCGGGGGGGGAAGGACAACAAACCAAACACAAAAAGCAGCGGTTCTAAAGAAATACATTTGCAATCGAGATTATTTTAAAGTGCACAGCTCACAGACGCTTCATAACATCGCAACGTTATTCTCGGTGGTCGGCAGGTGGAGAACAGTGCTGCCCCCCCACCCCACCCCGTCCGCCCACTACTGCGGTGAACAGAGGGCATTTGAAGGGATAGCAGAGAGGAGTTCCGTGACATTTTCTACTGCGGGGCAAGGCTTGCACGGCTCCGGCGAGCGCTCACCAGCGAGCGCTTTGTCGTCCCCGTGACTCGGCGTCGAGAGCACGATGGGGATGCAACTGGGAGACGAGACGAAAAATAAAGTATTAAAAATATAATTAAGTTGCTGCTGCTGTTGCTGTTGTGGCTGTCAGCCTGCGACTTCCCCACTGCTGCGCGAATGCCTCCCCCTCCATGTTCTTCAATTCCTTCCCTATTGAGTCGACATGGGCATCTGTGTGAGCCTATGGGTCTCTGTGTGAGTGTAGATCTCCATGTGCGAGTGTAAATCTCTACGCGAGACTAACGGTCTCTGCGAGTCTTTTGGTATCCGAGTATATCTCGATGTGAGTCTATGGGTCCCTGTGTGAGTGTAGATCTCGATGTGAGTCAGTGGGTCTCTGTATGAGTCTATGGGTCTCTGTGTGAGTGTAGATCTCGATGTGAGTCAGTGGGTCTCTGTATGGGTCTATGGGTCTCTGTGTGAGTGTAGATCTCTATGCGAGTCTGTGGGTCTCTGTATGAGTCTATGGGTCTCTGTGTGAGTGTAGATCTCGATGTGAGTCAATGGGTCTCTGTATGGGTCTATGGGTCTCCGTGTAAGTGTAGATCTCTATGCGAGTCTGTGGGTCTCTGTATGGGTCTATGGGTCTCCGTGTAAGTGTAGATCTCTAAGTGAGTCTGTGGGTCTCTGTATGAGTCTCAGGGTCTTCGTGTGAGTGTAGATCTCTATGAGTCTGTAGGTCTCCGTGTGAGTGTAGATCTCTATGTGAGTTTGGGTCTCTGTACGAGTCTCAGGGTCTCCGTGTGAGTGTAGATCTCTACGTGAGTCTGGGTCTCTGTATGGGTCTCAGGGTCTCCGTGTAAGTGTAGATCTCTATGTGAGTCTGGGTCTCTGTATGGGTCTCAGGGTCTCCGTGTGAGTGTAGATCTCTATGTGAGTCTGGGTCTCTGTATGGGTCTAAGGGTCTCCGTGTGAGTGTAGATCTCTGCGTGAGTATGGGTCTCTGTATGGGTCTCAGGGTCTCCGTGTGAGTGTAGATCTCTATGTGAGTCTGGGTCTCTGTATGGGTCTCAGGGTCTCCGTGTGAGTGTAGAACTGTGAGTCTGTGGGTCTCTGTGTGAGTGTAGATCTGTGAGTCTGGGTCTCTGTGTGAGTGTAGATCTGTGAGTCTGTGGGTCTCTGTGTGAGTGTAGATCTGTGAGTCTGGGTCTCTGTGTGAGTGTAGATCTGTGAGTCTGTGGGTCTCTGTGTGAGTGTAGATCTGTGAGTCTGTGGGTCTCCGTGTGAGTGTAGATCTGTGAGTCTGTGGGTCTCCGTGTGAGTGTAGATCTGTGAGTCTGTGGGTCTCCGTGTGAGTGTAGATCTCTATGTGAGTCTGGGTCTCTGTATGGGTCTCAGGGTCTCCGTGTGAGTCTAGATATGTATGTGAGTCTGGGTCTCTGTATGGGTCTCAGGGTCTCCGTGTGAGTGTAGATCTCTGTGACTCTATGGGTCTCCGTGTGAGTGTAGATCTCTATGTGAGTGTGGGAATCAGCATGGGTCTCAGGGTCTCCGTGTGAGTGTAGATCTATGTGTGAGTCTATGGGTCTCTGTATGGGTCTCAGGGTCTCCGTGTGAGTGTAGATCTCTATGTGAGTCTGTGGGTCTCTGTATGGGTCTCAGGGTCTCCGTGCGAGTGTAGATCTACGTGAGTCTGGGTCTCTGTATGGGTCTCAGGGTCTCAGTGTGAGTGTAGATCTGTGAGTCTGGGTCTCTGTGGGAGTCCGTTGTTGTCGTCTTCATCTTGTAACTTCCCACTCGCGGACAAAGGCCTCCCCCCACTTCTCTCCATCCCTTCCCTTTCCCCAGCTCCTCCTGCCCAGCCGTCCGGCCGTGGTCTCCGAACTCGCTGTCTTCCTCTCGCTGCTGCTGCCGCCTCCCCTCCGCTTCTCTCTCCTTTTCTCTCTGCGTCCGTTTTGTCTCTCATCAGTTATTCTCACGGCGCGTGCTGAGTTCCGTCTATTTGCCATATTGCTTCATCCATTAAACACACCTCTTCGGATTATTCACGTTCATAATAACTCACGGACATTTAAAAAAATGTTTTACTGTCTTACCAGGTAAGGCCCACTTAGCTGTGTAGCTCTTTTTTCATAAGCAACCTGGCCACAAGCGATAGCTCGATCAAGTGGCTTACCATCACGTGGCAATATGTTTCAGCAGAATACTCTCCACGCACGTCGATTCTAAACGTGGTGGGAAAAACTGGAGGTCCTGGAGAAAAATCCACGCGACGACGGGGAGAGACCCATGCAATATCCAGCAGGCGTCGGGGTCGGTATCGAACCCACAACCTCCTGCATACCAGGCGATGGAGTTAACATCTCGCCACCTGCGGTAACCCTGGGCGCCTCCCAACAACCCCGCGTCGATCGCGGGCGGTCAAGCGATCAACGCTTCACCCACGCTGGCGAGTGCGGATCACTGAGGAGTGGCACACCCGGGAACGAGCTCAGACCGTCGCCCACCACTTAACGTCAACAGCGACCGGGAAGCGAACCCGGGGGGCCCGGTTGGGCCAGTGGAGCAGCGTCATGCCACACGGCCTACCCACCCCCCCTTCTTGAGACTCACTGCTTAACGTACACACGGTTGAGGGGGGGAGGGGGGGGAAAGAAACTTCGTTCCATTCGTCACAGATACCACGAACGGTCGCTGCACCCCCCCCCTCCCCCACGCTGCCCCCACCGCCTGCCAAGGCACCGGAGTGAAGAAAGTTATTATGACCTCACGGGAGGAGGAGGAGGGGGGGGCGGCAAGGTTGCAAAATCTTCCGTTGTGCGGACGCGCGTTGTGCGGACGCGCGTTGTGCGTGCACGGCGCGTCCCTTCCAACGCCCGGAATCCCAACAGCCCCGGAGGAGGAGGAGAGACCGTAAGGGACAAAGGAGGCGGTGGTAGGAGGGTGCGGTAGGAGGGTGCGGTTGGAGGCGGTGGTTGCGGTGAAGAGGTCTGCGCACTGCGCTGACGAACCCGGCAGCGCGGAGTTTCGATTCCCCCGCTCACGGTTAACGCCGGTGGGCGATTATCTTGACTGGTCCCATGGGCCTCCCCTAAGTCGACTCGGCCTTGAGAAGTAGTGCCCGAGCGGCGTGTAAACGGTACTGGGGGAAGACAAAGGCGGCCGGGCGTGGTAGCAGCCACACCGCGCCTCCCCCTCCGTCGTGCCCCGTGCCACATTTCGCAAACAGCAACTTTCCCACCAACAGCCTGTGAGGCTACATTGGGGATCTTTGTCTTGGGTGATGGTGGTGGTGATGGTGGTGATGGTGGTGGTGGTGATGGTGGTGATGGTGGTGATGGTGGTGATGGTGGTGGTGGGGAGAGGAAGGGGGGGGGTGGGGGTGAGGCCGGGTGAGGGATGGAGGACGGAAGGGAGGGAAGCAGGAGGAGGATGGAAGTCACGGTTGGTGGCCGGTCGTTGGTCGTCTAAAACGCAAGACAGGACACGCCCCTTGCACACACTCACACAAGCACAAAGACGAAGATCCCCCGTGTAGCCTTCACAGACCTTTGGGGGCAAGTGCTGTTCGCGAGTAGCACCTATTCAGGCCGGCAGGAACACACGAGGGGGGTGGGTGGCCAACACCACGCCCGGCCGCCTTTGTCTCCCCAGCAGTGATGTTTACACACCGCACCGGGCAACTCAATTGAGGCCGAGTCGACCGAGTCGAGGCCCGGGACCGGTTCAGACGTTCGCCACCGTTGTTGGTCACGTGCGGGAATCGAACTTGGGCCACCGGCGCTTGCGAGCCGAATGCGCCAACCACTGCATGCCCGTGCGAGCGAACGAGCGTGCGTGCGTGCGCAAGTGGTAGCAGCCGTTTCACCTGGGGGACAGGGCCTCCACAATTGAGTACATTTCGAGCGGACGCACGGAAAGCTGCCAAAAGGAGGAGAGAGAGAGAGAGGGCAGGCCGCTTGAAAAAGCACAGCGCGCCGTCGTAGGGCGGAACGGGCGGGCTCGCCCGTGTAAAGTGGCGGCAGGCGGGCCGTGTGATGATGACACGTTGCTTTTCACATCCTCGTGTGCCTTTATTAATGATCAATTTCTAGTTCAGGATGTGAGGAAGCTTATTCGGCCTCGTGTAACTGTTTGGGGGCTCCATCTCGCGAGGTTGTTGTGAGCATTGTCGATTTTTTTACGTATTAATATACGGTGCTAAATAGATATTACATTTTGAAAGAAAAAAAAAGTAATGTTGTGCAATCTTAACTAGTAGGTAAGGTTAGGTAGGCATGCAGGAAACATCGTAGGCAGGTAGATAGATAGCTGGGGAGGTGGATGGGTAGTTAGGTCACGTGATAAAGGCGCAGCCCTGCAATTGCCGGCTCTTGCCACTGCTGGTGGAAGGGTCTTGACGAGAGGGAGCTTTGGAGAGCCTTTTTAAAATGGCACGTTTGGCCCACTGCTCCACGCTGGTCAGACAATTTGGAAGAGGTGTGAGTTCCCACACTTTACTCCACCACGTACAACCTGCCAATCTATTAACTGATGTATCATCTTGTACTGCTGGGAAGACAGACGTGGGGGATGGGAGGGGTGGTAGTGGGTCCGGGTGGGAGGATGGGGGATCAGCCATGGATTTAACTCCCGCGCCGGGAGATGGGATCGAACCGGCGTACTCTAGGTTGCGAGTCGCGTGTGTTGACCGTGACGCCGCACACGGCACCGCGTTGTTTTACGGAATAAAATCTGAATGAAGGGACTGCCCGAAAATAAAATCACTTCCATCAAAACGGACCTGAAGAAATGCTCACAAATATTTCGGAGCGTCAACAACAAAACGCAATGAAACAAAAATCGGTAGGGTCAAGACAACAAAGCTGTACGATTCAGAATGAACGTTGATGTGGTGCGTTGGAAACCCACTCACGTTTCTCCAACGTCCACGAGTCATCCACATCATTCCAAGCGTGCACTTCTCAGCCCCCCCGCCCCCCCCAAACGCTTCTTCACATTTTTCGCACCTCCGATTACCGCGGTTGGCTACGTACGGCGGTGCCAAAGAAGTTCAACGTAAACACTAACAAATGGCACACACGGCGCATGCGACACTGGCGAGCAGAGAGAATCAATATTAATCCGTGACATGACGCAGCATCAAATGCCTGGTGTCTGGCAGAAACCCAGATTCGAACTCGGAATATCTCAACCGGTGCCAGCCCGGAGCTCCGACACGGCCATTATGAGCCTCCGCGAGCCATCCGGCAATCTCCAGAAAGTCCTAATTTAGCGGGGAGAGGGTTGAGTTTACTGTCCGTGGCATATGCCAGATAGAGAATAACACACGCGCACACACACACACACGAGGCACGCGCACACACACGCACACGCACTCTCACCCACTCCACACTGGCAACAGAAGCTCACACTCCATGACTGTGCCACGCGTGAAGTATTTTTTTTTTAAAGACGAAACTTTTTTTCACCATTTCTCGAAAAGAACTCCTGGTTGCGCACGCGAGCGGGAGAGGAGAGAGAGAGAGAGAGCTCGAAAGAGGGAGCTTGGAAAGTTAAACTCTCCTTTGTGTGTTCTGGTTGTACTCATCCCAATAGCATCGGTGGGGGAGGGGGGGGGCTGAGCCCCCCCTTGCACTTCTAAATCCTTACAGTCACGTTCAAAACATGTTGGCGTGCCAGCTTTTCATCGTACACACGAGGCCGTGAGAAGTTGGCGCAGAATGCGCGACAGACAGCACCGGCATCGCCACAACATCGCTAGTCCTCCCCACACACCTTCTTATGAGCTCCTGGCAGGTGGGAGCTGCGAAACGTCGGACATCCGTGCGGAACGACGCCGCCGCAGCAGCACGACCCTGAAGTCGCGATCGAGGCGACTTCCTTCGGCTCAAGTGAGCATCGTCCCCTGTTTACGACCCCGCAGAGCCAGTGGTGGAAGTTCCACATTCCGATAGAGTTGGAGGGGGGGGTGTTGCGGGCGGTTCCATCCATAGGACCAACAACAAGAACACGCATCAGGACAGCTACCGGAGCAGAGCGACTCAGTCTTTAACGTTTCAATTTTGTTGAACATGGCCTGTGTCGTCATGACCCCCCGCCACCCACTCCCCCTGCCACCCACTCCCCCTGCACCGCCGCTCTTTAAACCAAGGTCACGCAACGCCGCGTGGTCGTTCGGCACGACGTCCGACGTTTCGTTCCACGTAAGCCGGGAGAGCTGCCGGCAGCTGTGGTGGCCGATGGGACGGGGGGGGGGGGGGGGGTCCCCGTTCTCCTGGGGCAGGTGGTTGTGCCGTTGTGCCGGGCGAGCGGAGCGGCACAACAACCGAAGCTGCGACACGATCCGTGTTGGCCTGCTCCGCACGACAGCCGTTCCAGTCTTGCACGTGTGCGTCAGCGTGCGTGTACGCGCGCCTTTGTTTAATTGGGTGGTGTATCGGTTAGCGACGAACCCAGCGACCCGAGTTAAATTCACCGCTCACGGCCAACACCGGTGACGATTATCCGAACCGGTTGTGGGCCTCCGCTAGGTCGACTCGGCCTCAAATCAGTAGCTTGCGCGGTGTGTAAACATCAACACTGGGGAGACAAAGGCGGACGGGCGTGGTGTTGGCCACCCACCCGCTACGTGTGCCACAGTGCCGGCCTTCATAGGTGCTGCTCGCTAACAGCACTTGCCCCAAAAGTCCGTTCAGGTTATACGGGCGATCTTTGTCTTTGTTTGATTGGGTGGGCAGGGCCGACGCGGCGACACCACACCCGGCACGGGCAGCGTCGTGCCGTCGTCCCTCCGACAGCACGGGCCGGCAAAACGAAGACCTGCGCAGCAGCACAGCGAGAAGGGCGGCCGACAGAAGGCCCACAAAGCGGGCAAGCTGGTCGCTTCACAAGTCGACGCAAGTTCGCTCGCGAGAGTGGCGGCGCTTAAAAATAAGTCGATCCATCACACGCTCAGCCCAGTCCACGGCCCTCCCCAGCCTCTCCCATCCCACCGCCACCACCAGTGCCCCCCGCCTCCCACCACTCAACCCCACCCCGAGTTGCGGGCGAATACTAAAATACCTTATTGTGCACGTCTCAGCGGCGGCGGCGGTAGCTGCTGCTGCTGCTTCCCGTGTGCCCCAGCAGCGACTGGACTTCAGAGTTAATAAATAAACAGGCCAGAGAGAGTCGATTTCACCAGCTGCCAAATGGGGACGCTGCCACGGCGGTGGGGTCGTGTAATGGCTGGCACGCTGGACTTGCCGGGTTCGATTTGACCTCCTCCGGCAAGGTAGCTTAAACAATGGAGGGGAGGGCGAGTTTCTTAAAATCTCTCCACTCTCCCCCCCCCCACCTTTAACCCCCTTCCCCACCCCTTTCCCTCAAGCCACTGACCGCCCTCTGCCCACACAGAAGGAAAACGCACCCGCGTTCAGTAGATGGGGTAGGTCGCGTGTGGTAGGGTAAAGTGTGGGTACCCTCACCTCGTCCGAGACGTATGGGGGGGGCAGCGTGGAAGAGTCGGTAAAAACATCCTCCTGAGCTCCTCCCCCCCTAGCAATTGCAGGGCTGCGCCTATGCCCTTTCCTTTACATCAGCCCAAACAGAAGGGCCCCTACGCATCTTTGGTGTTTCCTATCGGCAATTGCTTCGTACGGACAAGAACCCATGGATTGGTTTCGCCCTCTGCGAGAATTATGGGCAGGGTGTGAGCCGTTGGACAAATGCCCGCTCTGGAGTTCTCTGCAGCCGTAGGCAAGAGCTCCCTGTAGCAGGAACCCTGTTGGGGTTCTCTTAAGTGCAGTCACGGTACACAACTTACTTTGTGCGATGTTATTGTGGTGGATTGTGCATATGGGTGGTTGAGGTGTTGCATCCTGGGGCTGTGACACACGACAATGGCTTGGGGAGGCCTTCATCCAACAGCGGACAGATCATGAATTATGACCGTGATGATGATGATGATCATTACCAGCTATGACCCAGAACTCGAGGCGACGCAGTATTTAAATCGTGCGTGCAAAAATCGCGCGATAAACCTGAATTCATAGTCTTACCGACTTATCGGTGGCGGGTGCAAGTTAGCGAGCACCTATTAAGGCCCACCGTGACACTCCATGGAGGGTTGCGGCGTAGACACAATTGCGCACGCCTGGGCGACTTTGTCTCAACCCCCTGCCAGCGCTTGCACTAACCGCACCAGGGAAATATCCCAGAGCACCAGTTGCATCTTTTCACTCCGAATTGACTCGTGGCGGAGGTGGCGGGGTGCACTCGTGCCGAGTGCAGACACCGCGCCAGAGGTCGCAACCGGGTACCTGATACCCGTACCCTATCCGATACCCGGCTACCCGTACCCGACCGGGTATGGGTACCCGTTTTCGACCCTGGTGCGGCCGGGTACGGGTAGGCCGCAAGTCACTGGTGAGTAACCGTTTGTCACTCATTCCAGGTAGGGTACGGGTAGGGAACGGGTACCCGTACCCGGCTGGGTACGGGTACGGGTACCCATTTGCGACCCTGGTGCGGCCGGGTACGGGTACGGGTAAGGAATCAAAACCCGTTTGCGACCTCTGCACCGCGCCGGACAGACCGCCGGACGGTCGTGGTGCGCAACCGCCAAGGGCCGGGAACTCGACACAAGCTTGGGGCAAGTGGTTGCAAGGACGTTGCTTGAAACACCACGGCATGGCGACGCGCGGCCACGCGAATCAGCCGTTGGGGTGATTGCAGTTTTGGCGAGCACCTTGCTCGCTAAGGGTCAGCACCACACTCGAGGGGGGAGGGAGTCCACGGCCGCCTTTCTCTCCCACCGGTGCGGATGTTTACGAACCGCACCAGACACTAAGTTGTGGCCGAGTCGACCCAGAGGAGGCCCAGATGAGGCCCAGGAACGGTTCAAACATCACTCATCAACACTGCTCGGCAACAGCAACTAGGACGACTGTTGCCGTTGTCGACGTAAGACCGACAATCGCCGCGTGCCACCCTGTGCCAGACTAGGTGCACTTTAGAGGCCATCACGTGAAGTGTCAAAGTCTCGCTGGGCAGGAGGCGGTCACGGGACAGACCCGGGCGTTACGTTTGAACCGACTGGGTTGACCGGCAGATGCACCGCCATGTGTACACAAACACATGAAGACAAAGTCCCCCTCCGTATAGCCTTAACAGACTGTTGGGGCAAGTGCTGTTAGCGAGCACCTATGAAGGCCGGCACGGCACACGAGGGAGTGGGTGGCCGGCACCACACCCGGCCGCCTTTGTCTCCCTAGTGGCGATGTTCACACACTGCACAAGGTACTCATTTGAGGCTGAGTCGACCTAGGGGATGCCCAGGACCGGTTCAGATAATCGTCACTGCCGGTGTTGGCCGTGAGCGGGAATCGAACCCGGGTTGCTGGTTCCGTAGAGCAGCACGCTACCGCTCCCCACATGTCTACAAACACACAAGCAACATATGTGGGCACACGCGCACACACACTGTACAGTGCACGCACCAGCGAAGTGCACATTCTCATTCATGTCTGGACATCCCAACCAGTTTTCATTTCATGGCATTTCGGCGCGGGTGCCATCATCGCCACACACACACACACACCACCCCCTGCCACAACCCCCCTCAGCTGTCAACAACCATCACCAGCGTTGTGTTCTCAGGCAGTACCTGAAGAAGTTGCCAGCAGCAGCTGGAGTGACACATCAGACATCGGGGCTGGAAGGCACCCGGGAACACCCAGGAGGAGAGTTGTGTACGGCGGGGGGGGGGCAAATTAAACCTACGCGGTTGGGGGTAAAGGCGCGGCCCCGCAAGTGCTCGCTCGCGTCACCTGCTCGCGGAAGGCGACCTCCCGCTAGAGGGAGCTTTCGAGAGAACCCCTCTCGAGAGGGTACCTTGGTCTACTCTTCCACGCTGGCCACGCGTCTCGGTGGGAAACGGCGGGAGCACCCACGCTGTGCCAATCGACTCGCTTGCTGCGGTGAACTCGTTTGGACAGCTGCTGGTTGGACGCAGGGGGGCGCGGGCAGGGGGCGATTTAAGAAACTTGTCCTGTTTGTTTCAACGCCCGTGCGCCCGGTTGATGGGATTTAACCCGGCGACCTCTGGATTGTAAGTCCGGTGCGATGACCATCACGCCACTGTGGTGGCAGCAGCAGCAGCAGCAGCCCACGTGGTGCTGTAGTAACCACCACCAAGTCAGCAGAGGCGAGTTGGGGCGGGGGGGGGAGAAGTCGTCAATAACCTCGCAGCAAGGAGTTTCGCGTGTCCTATCACAGTCCTCGCCACCCCCCAGCCCTCCCCTCTCCATACTTCTCCGCAGAGACGCAGGGAGATTCCTTTAGCGTCTATGCGTGAAGAGGGTGTGACATTGGGGAGGGGAGGGCAGGACGCAGCTGGTGAAGGGCTGCCTCGGGTTGGGTGGCGTTGAGGCAGCCCAGGCAGGCGTGGGGTTTATGGGCGGTGGTGGTTGGTTGGTGGTGGTGCCGCTGTTGGGAGGCATCAGCCGTAGGTGGTCTGTGGGGTGATGCGTGTGCGGTGGGTATTTTGTTTCTTCTTCTCATTCTGTGTGCAGGAGTAGCTCTGCTTCTGAGCGAGACCCGGGCGGGGTGAGTGGGGGGTGGGAGGAGGAAGAGGGCAGTGAGTGAGCCGAGCAAAGGCAGGAAGCTCCTCTTGCAAGCGTCGGTGTGTCCACGTGCAAAAGGGCCCCCAGTGTTCTAAACACTTTTTTGCTCCGAACATGCCGCTTTTTTTGAGTAAACTCGCAGCCAGCAAGTAATTTGGACGTAACCGTCCGTCTGTCTGTCGCTCCCTACCTACCTACTTCTAGCCAGCCAGCCAGCAAAACCTGTCTCATATACTATCATAACATTATAGTTGTGATAGTATATACCGCGAATTTGCGTGAGATACACGGCCATGGGTAGACGGTGGATGGGGCATGATGTGAGCACAACACACGAACCCGGCTCAACGCTGTGGGACGCGGAAGACGTCATCGCGTACCTCGCGTGCCGGCCAGGCAGGAAGCCAGCCAGCAAAACCTTTTCCCCTAATATATCACGTGATGAGAGGAGAACCTAAAAGAACCTTGACCACTTCAAATGCAGGATGCTACGAAGCACATTTGTTGTTGGGTTAGGCCACGTCGTAGGTTTGTGCAAAATTTCTGCCTTTAATCCTCCGCCACCCAACGCGATCGTCACGTTCACAAAATTGTCGCATATCCGACCGTCGCGTAACCGCCCTGACCAATTCACCGCAAACACCCAGCGCGGCATTCGTTCGTGGGTGCAACTGTAATTTCTACTGATGTTCACATAAACGATTTCAATTTTTTGTTGGTGTTCTTTCACATAAACCCGCCTACACCTTAGTGCCCGGGCAGTCCAATGCATGCGACGTTTTCGACGTAAACACTGCGCTGCGATGGAGCCGTGCTTGTGATGGAGTGGGGATCGTTTAAAAAAAAAAGGCCTTGGGTTGCATTCTTGAGAACGGCACCGTAATCATTTATTTTATCCATAAAAGCCTCGCCGAGTCTGAAGAGTCATCCCACAGGAGGGTCTCACATTTATTGGGATGTTTCACAAAATCTAATATGCCTAATAATGAGTCTGAAGTCAATTAATGGCAACAAAAAGTGGTCTTCTCCTCTGGATGATGATGATAATAATTTAAACGATGTCAGTAAGGGCTTTAATGCTATTAAGTTATGCGGATGCCATCATCTTATTTTGGTGCTTGACTCAGCCCATCATTATCCTTCTGGCGTAGATAAAATAACGACTAATGTGTGGGAAGTAGTAGAGGTATGTGGAATTTCCACCGATGACTCAGAGCTAACAATGGAGATTAATAATGCCCAGTGCTCATAAACGTATATTAATATAAATCAGTTAATGTGAAGGGGTGAGGTCGATGATTACATCATAGGATCGTGAGAGATGATTGGCGTGCTTGGGAGGCCCTTCATCCAACAGTGGACTGATGAAGGCCAACAACGATGATGATGTACGTTGAACTTCTTTCGCACTGCACGTACGGGGGAAGGAAAATTCACTAAACACAAAAAGCAGTTCCAAAAAAATTAGTTTTCAATTTAGATTTAAAAGTTAACAGCTCCAGCAGCTTGCTCATGTCGGAATGAAGAGCATTCCAGACGGGCGCAGAAGCGCGTCTGAAAGCGCGCGATGGGGTGACCGTCTTTGTTCGACGGTTAGCCAAAAGCCGCTGCGAGGATGACCGGAGTTTGCGTGATGATGGTTTATGCTCTTTGACGAGTTCAGCAAGGTATTGATGACAGTACTGCATTGATACCAAAACCCCAGGAGGAAGTTCTGGGCAATAAACATCTTAACACAGGCGAACCGACTTAGTGCCCAGTTAAGATTTAAATATAATTAACTCCAGATTCCACTCCTCTCTTAACCCACATTGACACGGCATCGGCTTGTGATCATATCACTCGAAATGTGGCTGATCTCATCAAATCTCGGAAGCTAAGCAGGAGTGAGCCTCGGAAAGTGCATGGGTGGTTGACCACAGTGCACGCATGTGTTGTCATAGGCCTTGCGGGGCTACGCAAGGCCTATGACATCCTTGATGTAACGCACTAAAAATTGAATTATTATTACTCAGTGGGCAGCAATGGGCAGTACAGAACAATCCATTGCTGTACCGCTCACCACTCCATCCTCACCGCCCCCACCCCCCCATCCTCACCGCCCCCACCCCCCCATCCTCACCGCCCCCACCCCCCCATCCTCACCGCCCCCACCCCTCCATCCTCACCACCCCCTCCCCTCCATCCTCACCGCCCCCCACCCCCCCATCCTCACCGCCCCCACCCCTCCATCCTCACCGCCCCCTCCCCTCCATCCTCACCACCCCCCTCCCCTCCATCCTCACCGCCCCCACCCCCCCATCCTCACCGCTCCCTCCCCTCCATCCTCACCGCCCCCACCCCTCCATCCTCACCGCCCCCACCCCCCCATCCTCACCGCTCCCACCTCCATCCTCACCGCCCGCACCTCTCCATCCTCACCGCCCCCCACCCCCCCCATCCTCACCGCTCCCACCCCTCCATCCTCACCGCCCCCACCTTCATCCTCACCGCCCCCACCCCCCCATCCTCACCGCCCCCACCTCCATCCTCAACCCCCCACCTTCATCCTCACCGCACCCACCCCCCCATCCTCACCGCACCCACCCCTCCATCCTCACCGCCCCCACCCCCCCATCCTCACCGCCCCCACCTCCATCCTCACCGCCCCCACCCCTCCATCCTCACCGCACCCACCCCCCCATCCTCACCGCCCCCACCCCTCCATCCTCACCGCCCCCACCTTCATCCTCACCGCCCCCACCTCCATCCTCACCGCCCTCACCCCCCCATCCTCACCGCCCCCACCCCCCCATCCTCACCGCCCCCACCCCTCCATCCTCACCGCCCCCACCTCCATCCTCACCGCCCCCACCTTCATCCTCACCGCCCCCACCTCCATCCTCACCGCCCTCACCCCCCCATCCTCACCGCCCCCACCCCCCCATCCTCACCGCCCCCACCCCTCCATCCTCACCGCCCCCACCTCCATCCTCACCGCCCCCACCCCTCCATCCCCACCGCTCCCACCCCTCCATCCTCACCGCCCCCACCCCTCCATCCCCACCGCCCCCACCCCTCCATCCTCACCGCTCCCACCCCTCCATCCTCACCGCCCCCACCCCTCCATCCTCACCGCCCTCACCCCCCCATCCTCACCGCCCCCACCTCCATCCTCACCGCCCCCACCCCTCCATCCCCACCGCTCCCACCCCTCCATCCTCACCGCCCCCACCCCTCCATCCCCACCGCCCCCACCCCTCCATCCTCACCGCTCCCACCCCTCCATCCTCACCGCCCCCACCCCTCCATCCTCACCGCTCCCACCCCCCCATCCTCACCGCCCCCACCCCTCCATCCTCACCGCTCCCACCTCCATCCTCACCGCCCCCACCTTCATCCTCACCGCCCCCACCTTCATCCTCACCGCCCCCACCTCTCCATCCTCACCGCCCCCACCCCCCTATCCTCACCGCCCCCCACCCCCCCATCCTCACCGCCCCCACCCCTCCATCCTCACCGCCCCCACTTCCATCCTCACCGCCCCCACCCCCCCATCCTCACCGCCCCCACCCCTCCATCCCCACCGCCCCCACCCCTCCATCCTCACCGCCCCCACCCCTCCATCCTCACCGCCCCCACCCCTCCATCCTCACCGCCCCCACCCCTCCATCCTCACCGCCCCCCCCATCCTCACCGCTCCCTCTCCTCCATCCTCACCGCCCCCACCCCTCCATCCTCACCGCCCCCACCCCTCCATCCTCACCGCCCCCACCCCTCCATCCTCACCGCCCCCCCCATCCTCACCGCCCCCACCCCTCCATCCTCACCGCCCCCCCCCATCCTCACCGCTCCCTCTCCTCCATCCTCACCGCTCCCACCCCTCCATCCTCACCGCCCCCCCCATCCTCACCGCCCCCACCCCTCCATCCTCACCGCCCCCCCCCATCCTCACCACTCCCTCTCCTCCATCCTCACCGCCCCCACCCCTCCATCCTCACCGCCCCCACCCCTCCATCCTCACCGCTCCCTCTCCCCCATCCTCACCGCCCCCCCCATCCTCACCGCTCCCTCTCCTCCATCCTCACCACTCCCTCTCCTCCATCCTCACCGCCCCCACCCCTCCATCCTCACCGCCCCCACCCCTCCATCCTCACCGCCCCCTCCATCCTCACCGCTCCCTCTCCCCCATCCTCACCGCCCCCACCCCTCCATCCTCACCGCCCCCACCCCTCCATTCTCACCGCCCCCACCCCTCCATCCTCACCGCCCCCACCCCCCATCCTCACCGCTCCCCCACCTCCATCCTCACCGCTCCCTCTCCCCCATCCTCACCGCTCCCCCACCTCCATCCTCACCGCCCCCACCCCTCCATCCTCACCGCCCCCACCCCCCATCCTCACCGCTCCCTCTCCCCCATCCTCACCGCTCCCCCACCTCCATCCTCACCGCTCCCTCTCCCCCATCCTCACCGCCCCCACCCCTCCATCCTCACCGCCCCCACCTCCATCCTCACCGCTCCCCCACCTCCATCCTCACCGCTCCCTCTCCTCCATCCTCACCGCCCCCACCCCTCCATCCTCACCGCCCCCACCCCTCCATCCTCACCGCCCCCACCCCCCCATCCTCACCGCCGCCCCCATCCTCACCGCCCCCACCCTTCCATCCTCACCGCCCCCTCTCCTCCATCCTCACCGCCCCCACCCCCCCATCCTCACCGCCCCCCCCATCCTCACCGCCCCCACCCCTTCCATCCTCACCGCTCCCCCACCTCCATCCTCACCGCCCCCACCCCTCCATCCTCACCGCTCCCCCACCTCCATCCTCACCGCCCCCACCCCTCCATCCTCACCGCCCCCACCCCCCCATCCTCACCGCCCCCACCCCTCCATCCTCACCGCTCCCTCTCCCCCATCCTCACCGCCCCCACCCCTCCATCCTCACCGCTCCCCCACCTCCATCCTCACCGCCCCCACCCCTCCATCCTCACCGCTCCCTCTCCCCCATCCTCACCGCCCCCACCCCCCCATCCTCACCGCTCCCCCACCTCCATCCTCACCGCCCCCACCCCTCCATCCTCACCGCCCCCACCCCTCCATCCTCACCGCTCCCTCTCCCCCATCCTCACCGCCCCCACCCCTCCATCCTCACCGCTCCCTCTCCCCCATCCTCACCGCCCCCACCCCCCCCATCCTCACCGCTCCCTCTCCCCCATCCTCACCGCCCCCACCCCTCCATCCTCACCGCTCCCTCTCCCCCATCCTCACCGCCCCCACCCCTCCATCCTCACCGCTCCCTCTCCCCCATCCTCACCGCCCCCACCCCTCCATCCTCACCGCTCCCTCTCCCCCATCCTCACCGCCCCCACCCCTCCATCCTCACCGCTCCCTCTCCCCCATCCTCACCGCCCCCACCCCTCCATCCTCACCGCCCCCACCCCTCCATCCTCACCGCTCCCTCTCCCCCATCCTCACCGCCCCCACCCCTCCATCCTCACCGCCCCCACCCCTCCATCCTCACCGCTCCCTCTCCTCCATCCTCACCGCCCCCCACCCCTCCATCCTCACCGCCCCCACCCCTCCATCCTCACCGCCCCCACCCCCCCATCCTCACCGCCCCCACCCCTCCATCCTCACCGCCCCCACCCCTCCATCCTCACCGCCCCCACCCCCCCATCCTCACCGCCCCCACCCCTCCATCCTCACCGCCCCCACCCCTCCATGCTCACCGCCCCCACCCCTCCATCCTCACCGCCCCCACCCCTCCATCCTCACCGCCCCCACCCCTCCATCCTCACCGCAGTGCTTAAGTCCGGTCAAATGGCCCCAATGACCAACACAGCATGAGGGGCGGGTGGGGGGGGAGGCCCCTCATACAGCAGTGGATCAGCCCCCCCCCCCCCCCCCCGTTTGTTGCTGTCCTGTGGGTGCCACTCTAATGCCCATCTTACTCAACTAAACTTTTTACTTTACCAGGTAAGTCCCACTGAGCTCTACAGCTCTTTTTCAGAAACGACCTGGCCACAAATGATAGCTCAGCGAAGTGGCTTATCACGCGACCACGGCGAGAGAGACACGCAAACTCCAAATGTACATCAGGCGTCAGGCTCGGGATCGAACCCACGACCTCCCGCATACAGAGCGAGGTCGTTAACATGTCGCCACCACGACCTGCCCCTCTCCATCGTTGGTGGTGACCTGCCCCCCACCCCCCTCCATCGTGCACAATAGTCCCAACCAATCACCACCTCCCAACCCTCCTCTTCACCATTACATCGCCAGCCCTATCTTGCATCGTCATCGTCCAAACTTACAAGTCGTTTGCACCATCCTGCAGCGTGCTGCATGCCCTGTAAAGCTCCTCATTCTTGATGACACACTCAATTCCCCAGCTTCCACGTTGGTGACCCTCTCTCTCCTCCTCTCTCCATCACGCACACACTCACGCGTCCCACCAATCAACAAACCTCCGCTTCCCGATGACATTCGACGACACTGCAGCAGTTCCACGTTCTGCAGTATTCCCAACCAAGCAAGTTGCTCACCCTATCCCCGCTTGCACACATTTCCCAACCATCGCAACCTCCTCTTTTCGATTACAACACCTCCCCTGGCCAGGTTCGATTAGGAACTTCCAAATCGCTTGCACAATCCTGCCACGAAATTCATAGCATCCACCACGTGCACTTTGTATTTAAATAACAGCTTATTTTTGAATTGTATGTTTTTAAAGTCCGGCTCACCGACGTGCATATGGCGTTGAATGACGGGGCTTGACTCCTTTGATAAAACGATGAGATGCATGGAAAAACAGAGCGCGCGGTGGGAATTCCATGCCCTCAAATTGCTGCACAACACTCAAACCCACGCACATACATACACAACAACAGTCCCATACATACACATCCATACACAACACAGCAGACATACACACAGCCACTGGCACACACACACACATCAATACACAACCACACATCTATACAAAGACAAAGAAAAGACAAAGATCCCCGTGTAGCCTGCAATACTGTTGGGGAAAGTGCTGTTAAGCGAGCACCTGCGAAGGCCGGCATAACACACGAGGGGGTGGGTGGTCAGCACAACGCCCGGCCGCCTTTGTATCCCCAGTGACGATTTTTTTTGTTTTACACACACCGCACCAGATACTTATTGAGGCTGGGTCGACCTAAGGGAGGCCCGGGACCGGTACACACTCAAACCCACACACATACAGTAACAGCCACACACATAGCCATACAAACATCAACCCACAATGACACCCATACACGTACTCTGTTGGTGGCAGTATATAACCCCTGTGATTATGTTAATTGCCCTCTTATTTTACACACACACACATATCAACACACTCACAAACATCCACACACACACAGATCCACACCACACTCATCCGTATACTGTACGGTCTTCAAAGACCCTCACACCAGTCCACACAACATTTTACAGACACCCCATGCGCAGAGATCATCAATTCACTCGCCAGGCATTCACACACATACAACAGCAGCAGCACGCCGCAATCCACGCACACTCACAAATATCCATCAACCCAATCACAAACATCCATATACAACACTCACAAAACTAGGTTGACCCTCACATTCACAAATATCTACACACACACGTACACACACCACACACACACACGTATAGACACACCAGCCCCCAACCCACACAACCCCACACACAGACAAAACCCCAAACATACAACCACACACACAAAACCCCCACACACACAACCACACATTCAAACAACCACACATTCACACAACGACACACACACACACCAGCCCCCCAAACACACACCAGCCCCCCAAACACACACCAACAGCCCCACACACACACACCAACCCCACACACACACACCAACCACACATTCAAACAACCACACACACACACCAGCCCTCCACACACATACACAACCCCACACACACAACCCCCTACACACACACCAACCCCACACACACACCAACCCCACACACACCAACCCCCCCCACACACACACACACAACCCCCTACACCCACACCAGCCCCACACACACACCAACCCTACACACACACACCAACTCCACACACACACACCAACCCTACACACACACACCAACTCCACACACACAC
Organism: Lampetra planeri; assembly: GCF_965212315.1. NCBI lineage: Eukaryota > Metazoa > Chordata > Hyperoartia > Petromyzontiformes > Petromyzontidae > Lampetra > Lampetra planeri. The sequence goes on from NC_136148.1 coordinate 4,631,282, forward strand.
ACAACCCCCTACACCCACACCAGCCCGCCCCACAACACACGCACAACTCCACACACCCACACCAGCCCCACACACACACCAACCCTACACACACACACCAACTCCACACACACACAACCCCCTACACCCACACCAGCCCGCCCCACAACACACGCACAACTCCACACACCCATACCAGCCCCACACACACACCAACCCTACACACACACACCAACTCCACACACACACACAACCCCCTACACCCACACCAGCCCGCCCCACAACACACGCACAACTCCACACACCCACACCAGCCCCACACACACACCAACCCTACACACACACACCAACTCCACACACACACACAACCCCCTACACCCACACCAGCCCGCCCCACAACACACGCACAACTCCACACACCCACACCAGCCCCACACACACACCAACCCTACACACACACACCAACTCCACACACACACACAACCCCCTACACCCACACCAGCCCGCCCCACAACACACGCACAACTCCACACACCCACACCAGCCCCACACACACACCAACCCTACACACACACACCAACTCCACACACACACAACCCCCTACACCCACACCAGCCCGCCCCACAACACACGCACAACTCCACACACCCACACCAGCCCCACACACACACCAACCCTACACACACACACCAACTCCACACACACACAACCCCCTACACCCACACCAGCCCGCCCCACAACACACGCACAACTCCGCACACCCACACCAGCCCCACACACACACCAACCCTACACACACACACCAACTCCACACACACACACACAACCCCCTACACCCACACCAGCCCGCCCCACAACACACGCACAACTCCACACACCCCCCAGTCACAAGGTGGAGTTGATGCATCACTCACAATGACCTTCACTGAAGCACAGATGTCACACGGCACCCAATGCCCCCAGTTCGCGTGTTAAACTGCAAGCAAGCGCCAAAGTCCTGCTCAACCAACAATCCCATCCAGTTTAACTACGTAAGCAGTAGGCTTTGGCGACCAATATCATCCATAATACAGGTTATTGATTTTTGGGTGATGTGGCGATTAGATTTTGCGTAGATATGTGTCGTGAAACCCGCCACCACCCGACCAGTATACAAGGTTAGAGCCACGTGAACGGATCGTGCCAATTCGTTACCCCAAAGTACAGCGGACGCAATAATCTGGCGGTGTTGGAGGGTAAATCCGACGGTGTTGGAGGGTAAATCTGGCGGTGTTAGGAGGGTAAATCTGACGGCGTTGGAGGGTAAATCTGGCGGTGTTGGAGGGTAAATCTGGCGGTGTTGGGAGGGTAAATATGGCGGTGTTGGAGGATAAATCTGGCGGTGTTAGGAGGGTAAATCTGGCGGTGTTGGAGGGTAAATCTGGCTGTGTTGGGAGGGTTAATCTGGCGGTGTTGGAGGGTAAATCTGGCGGTGTTGGAGGGTAAATCTGGCGGTGTTGGAGGGTAAATCTGGCGGTGTTGGGAGGGTAAATCTGGCGGTGTTGGGAGGGTAAATCTGGCGGTGTTGGAGGGTAAATCTGGCTGTGTTGGGAGGGTTAATCTGGCGGTGTTGGGAGGGTAAATCTGGCGGTGTTGGGAGGGTAAATCTGGCGGTGTTGGGAGGGTAAATCTGGCGGTGTTGGAGGGTAAATCTGGCGGTGTTGGAGGATAAATCTGGCGGTGTTGGAGGGTAAATCCCACGGTGTTGGAGGGTAAATCTGGCGGTGTTGGAGGGTAAATCCCACGGTGTTGGAGGGTAAATCTGGCGGTGTTGGAGGGTAAATCTGGCGGTGTTGGAGGGTAAATCCCACGGTGTTGGAGGGTAAATCTGGCGGTGTTGGGAGGGTAAATCTGGCGGTATTGGAGGGTAAATCCCACGGTGTTGGAGGGTAAATCTGGCGGTGTTGGGAGGGTTAATCTGGCGGTGTTGGAGGGTAAATCCCACGATGTTGGAGGGTAAATCTGGCGGTATTGGAGGGTAAATCCGACGGTATTGGAGGGTAAATCCCACGGTGTTGGGAGGGTAAATCCCACGGTGTTGGAGGGTTAATCCGACGGTGTTGGAGGTTAAATCTGGCGGTATTGGAGGGTAAATCTGGCGGTGTTGGGAGGGTAAATTCCACGGTGTTGGAGGGTAAATCTGGCGGTATTGGAGGGTTAATCCGACGGTGTTGGAGGTTAAATCTGGCGGTATTGGAGGGTAAATCTGGCGGTGTTGGGAGGGTAAATTCCACGGTGTTGGAGGGTAAATCTGGCGGTATTGGAGGGTTAATCCGACGGTGTTGGAGGTTAAATCTGGCGGTATTGGAGGGTAAATCTGGCGGTGTTGGGAGGGTAAATTCCACGGTGTTGGAGGGTAAATCTGGCGGTGTTGGAGGGTAAATCTGGCGGTGTTGGAGGGTAAATGTGGCAGTGTTAGAGGGTAAATCTGGCGGTGTTAGGAGGGTAAATCCCACGGTGTTGGGAGGGTAAATCCCACGGTGTTGGGAGGGTAAATCTGGCGGTGTTGGAGGGTAAATCTGGCGGTGTTGGAGGGTAAATCTGGCGGTGTTGGGAGGGTAAATTCCACGGTGTTGGAGGGTAAATGTGGCAGTGTTAGAGGGTAAATCTGGCGGTGTTGGAGGGTAAATCCATCCACTCGCTCCATGCACTTGCACATTAAGTAAGTCACCGACTGCAGAGTTGATATAACGAGATGCACACACTCTGTGTGTGTGTTGTTAATGTACAATGATCAGTCCCGTGCTCCATATATCTCGTGGCTGATCCACTGCACGTTCATATATCAGTACTGTACACGTGTCGTGAAGTCCACACACACTATACAGTACACAACAGTGTACAGTACAGTACTGTATACTGTGTGTGTGCACTTGTAGTGTGTGTATGGTGATAAGTAGTGCGAGTACTTTACTGTGTGAATTAAAGTACTGGAACGGCGAAGTTGTGGTGTTTGTTACACTAAAACAACACCTTTGACACACATATACACGCAGTACAGTACTACCTTGTAAGATTGTACCGTTGCTACCAGTAGCAAAATCCATAATTTCCCAAAGCATCAGCAGCAGTAAAACATCATCAATATGGACATGCCATGGCAATAACCTCCTGAAAATAAGCTTTGAGACTCACTTTGTGGCCTTCCCGGATAACGCACAACACTGGTGTCGCAACACGAGAATAAGTAATAAGCCTATTAAATTTATGCATTTAAACAAAAACTCAGTTTAACACGTAAGTAGGCTTTCGCGACCAAAATCATCGATTTTTTCCGGGTTAGATCGCGTAGAAATGTAAATGTTGTGTCGTTAAACCCTCCACCACCCGACACGGCCAATTAGTAAAGTTGTCTATCACGTAAACAGATGTTGATATCACACCATGCCTTGAGGATTAAACTATTTTTTTTAATTATCATTATTTATACCACGGTTCTTATAACGATACTTTTAAAGTGAATCAATTACCTCTCGTTAAACGTCTAACCACGCTTTTTTTTAGTGTAAGATGTGTTTTTTTGTTATAACCGGGTCTTTCAAAAGATAAGATTCCATCATTTATTGTTCTAGTAAGATGTTATTAGTCAAGCTGATGGTATATAAGCGTATTTATACTAACGATTCTTTGAATACAACTCTTCTTAAAACACGTGTTTGTTTGAGATGATAAAATGTTTGATTTCAAGAGAAAGTTTTTTGAAAAAGTATACTTTATAAGTGGTGATATTTTTTGAAAACGTGTTCTATTTAACCTGAGTTTATTATTGTTTGAACGTGGTGTGTGTGCGTGTGTTAAAGATTAAAATATGCCATAGCATTGTGTCCTAAGATGCTTGATTACCCCCTGCACATTGTTGTACTGTAGTTATAGGTCGGATTGGTTTAAGATTAACAGCGAAATGTCCGTATACAACTTGATCAATATCATCACCATCAACAATATTGACACCATAATCGATAATGCCACGACCGTGATCATTGCAGCTGTCATCATGATCGTCATCATCATCATCATTGACCATCAATTCCATCATCATCCATAATCATTAACATCACATTATCGCCATGAATATTCCCATGGGCCTTGCCACCATCACTATTAACAACATCACCAACATCGCCACCATCACTATTAACAACATCACCACCACCATCACTATCAGCATCGCCACCATCACTACTAACAACATCACCACCATCACTATTAGCATCGCCACCATCACTATTAACATCACAACTAACATCGCCACCATCACAACTAACATCATCACCATCACTATTAACATCACCACCATCACTATTAGCATCGCCACCATCACTATTAACATCGCCACCATCACAACTAACATCATCACCATCACTATTAACATCACCACCATCACTATTAGCATCGCCACCATCACTATTAACATCGCCACCATCACAACTAACAACATCACCACCATCACAACTAACAACATCGCCACCATCACTATTAGCATCGCCACCATCACAACTAACAACATCGCCACCATCACTATTAGCATCGCCACCATCACAACTAACATCACCAACATCACTATTAACATCGCCACCAACATCACTATTAAAATCACCATCACTATTAACATCACCACCATCACTATTAGCATCGCCACCATTACTATTAAAATCACCACCATCACAACTAACAACATCACCAACATCACTATTAACATCGCCACCAACATCACTATTAAAATCACCATCACTATTAACATCACCACCATCACAACTAACAACATCACCACATTCACGACTAACATCGTCACCACCACCGTCATCACCCACCATTGCTTGACCTACATGCTTGACGATCACCATCATGTTCATGACCACGATCGATCAACATATCCATGAACATCGCCTTAATGATCATGAACATCACCATCATCACTATCACCATCGTGGTGTTATCAGCCACACGTCTTTTACTCACAAGATGCGAAGTCTCCTCCTTCCCTCTATCCGTGGTGCGTGATGGAGGTTCCGTCTCTTCTTCGTCTTCCCGTCAACTTCTTCCATAGACAGTGAAGAGATGACAACACAGACACACAGTCAAACACATACTAACACACACACACAAACATACTAACACACACACACAGTCAAACACATACTAACACACACACAAACATACTAACACACACAGTCAAACACATACTAACACACACACAAACATACTAACACACACACAGTCAAACACATACTAACACACACACAAACATACTAACACACACAGTCAAACACATACTAACACACACACACAGTCAAACACATACTAACACACACACAAACATACTAACACACACACACAGTCAAACACATACTAACACACACACAAACATACTAACACACACACAGTCAAACACATACCAACACACACACAAACATACTAACACACACACACAGTCAAACACATACTAACACACACACAAACATACTAACACACACACAGTCAAACACATACCAACACACACACAAACATACTAACACACACACAGTCAAACACATACCAACACACACACAAACATACTAACACACACACAGTCAAACACATACCAACACACACACAAACATACTAACACACACACAGTCAAACACATACTAACACACACACAAACATACTAACACACACACAGTCAAACACATACTAACACACACACAAACATACTAACACACACACACAGTCAAACACATACTAACACACACAAACATACTAACACACACACACAGTCAAACACATACTAACACACACACAAACATACTAACACACACACAGTCAAACACATACCAACACACACACAAACATACTAACACACACACAGTCAAACACATACTAATACATGCACGTAGATACACGCACGCGCCTATAGAAAGTTACACAGAAATAATACAACAGCCAGACGTAGTGTACCCTACGGATACTGCATTTATAATTACCGTATTGTGAATAGGCATATTGATACATACACATACCGATACATACACATACTGAGTTAGATGTAGTCGGAAACCTCACGGATACACTCGTACATACGATGTTTACAAGTACAAGCGTACTGCACGCGTTCAAACGTGTACACACGAAGCACGCATGTTTAAAGTATAAAACTCACACACACATACTTGCATATACACACATATACACATACGGATACGTAAACTTCGCAAGTAGACACTGAACTACGTGTTACTAAATAGAAAAAGGAGATCAGGGCAAGTGAAGTACTGTACAACACACTCACTCTGGAGCACACGCACGTGTTACACGTACACACACACAGACACACTTACAGAGTACACGTGTTACACGTACACACACACAGACACACTTACAGAGTACACGTGTTGCACGTGTACACAGACACACACTTACAGAGTACACGTGTTGCACGTATACACATCGCACTTACAATCAGAGTACACGTGTTACACATACACACAGACACACTCACAGAGTACACGTACACACAGACACACACTTACAGAGTACACGTGTTACACGTACACACAGACAGATACACTTACAGAGTACACGTTTTACACATACACACTCAGAGTACACGTGTTACACGTACACACAGACACACACTTACAAAGTACACGTGTTAAACACACACACAGACACACTTACAGAGTACACGTGTTACACGTACACACAGCGTACACACACACACACTTACAGAGTACACGTGTTACAGAGCAGTGGGTAGATGCACCTATCCACACGTACTACCGACTACAAAGACCCCCCCAGAATAACTTCATATATAACGAGGCAAGTGCACTGCACCACATACTCAAACACACACACGCACGGTCAATCATCATCAGCACTGATACACACACAGGGCGATCACAGAGAGAGAGAGAGTGAGAGCTGTACACGTGTGATGATGTAAAAGGTACGGCAACGTACATGAACATCATGCTCCATATGCAGCTCGCCGCGCAGAGGGTAAAGTCTTGCAGCAGATGTTTGACATCCCGGAAGAGAAGAGATGGGGAGAGGGGGGAGGATGATGATGATTCAGAGAGGAGTGGCAGAGATGATGGTGATGGTGGTGGTGATGGTGGTGATGTATTGTGGGGAGGCAGGGGACAGGGAGTTGAGGAAGAGAGGGCGAGATGGGGAGAGAGTCACGGGGCAGTGAGAGATGGGGAGAGGGTGAAGGATGATGATGATTCAGAGAGGAGGAGTGGCAGAGATGATGATGGTGATGATGGATTGTGGGGAGGCAGGGGACAGGGAGTTGAGGAAGAGAGAGAGAAATGAGGAGAGGGAGGATGATGATGATGATGATTCGGAGTGGCAGGGATCGACAGAGATGATGATGATGGTGGCGAGGCAGGAGGCAGGGGACAGGGAGTTGAGGAAGAGAGAGGTCGTGCGAGAGAGAGGGGGGAGGAGGAGGAGGGGGGGGAGAGTGGCTGTGAGGGTGTGTAGGGGAGGGGTAGGTGACACACGAGTTGGTGAGAGAGATGGAGAGACGGTGGTGGGGGGGAGAGAGGGAGGAGTGTGGTGGTGGTGATGGTGGTGGTTGTTGGGAGGGAGGGACATGCGAGCGAGGGAGGCAGTCAGGAGGATGACGATCGCCTTCAGAGAGAGAGAGGCGGGAGATGAGGAAGAGAAGAGTGGAGAGAGGGGGGGGAGGAGGAAGCGAGAAGAGTTGGTGCAGCGGAGCTGGGGGGGGGGCAGGGGAGCTGGGGAGGGGAGCTGGGGGGGGTGGGGCAGGGGAGCTGGGGGGGTGCAGGGGAGCTGGAGGGGGGAGCTGGGGGGGGAGGTGCAGGGGAGCTGGGGGGGTGCAGGGGAGCTGGAGGGGGGAGCTGCGGGGGGGGTGCAGGGGAGCTGGAGGGGGGAGCTGCGGGGGGGGTGCAGGGGAGCTGGAGGGGGGAGCTGGGGGGGGGAGGTGCAGGGGAGCTGGAGGGGGGAGCTGGGAAGGGGAGGTGCAGGGGAGCTGGGGGGGTGCAGGGGAGCTGGAGGGGGGAGCTGGGGGGGGGGGTGCAGGGGAGCTGGGGGGGGGAGGTGCAGGGGAGCTGGAGGGGGGAGCTGGGGGGGGGAGGTGCAGGGGAGCTGGAGGGGGGAGCTGGGAAGGGGAGGTGCAGGGGAGCTGGGGGGGTGCAGGGGAGCTGGAGGGGGGAGCTGGGGGGGGGGTGCAGGGGAGCTGGGGGGGGGGGAGGTGCAGGGGAGCTGGGGGGGGGAGCTGGGAAGGGGAGGTGCAGGGGAGCTGGGGGGGTGCAGGGGAGCTGGGGGGGGTGCAGGGGAGCTGGAGGGGGGAGCTGGGTGGGGGTGCAGGGGAGCTGGAGGGGGGAGCTGGGAAGGGGAGGTGCAGGGGAGCTGGGGGGGTGCAGGGGAGCTGGGGGGGTGCAGGGGAGCTGGAGGGGGGAGCTGGGGGGGGGGGTGCAGGGGAGCTGGAGGGGGGAGCTGGGGGGGGGAGGTGCAGGGGAGCTGGGGGGGTGCAGGGGAGCTGGAGGGGGGAGCTGGGGGGGGGGGTGCAGGGGAGCTGGAGGGGGGAGGTGCAGGGGAGCTGGGGGGGGAGCTGGGGGGGGGGTGCAGGGGAGCTGGAGGGGGGAGGTGCAGGGGAGCTGGGGGGGGGAGCTGGGGGGGGGGGGTGCAGTGGAGCTGGGGGGGGGGTGCAGGGGAGCTGGGGGGGGGTGCAGGAGCTGGGGGGGGGCAGAAATTGGGCGAAGTGGAAGGTGGAGAGAGGCCGTGCGGAGGGCGGGGGGAGGGAGGGAGGAAGGGCGGGGGGAGGGAAGAAGGACGCAGTAGGATGGGGGAGGGCGGGGGGAGGGAGGATGGAGGAGGGCGGGGGGAGCGGGAAGGAGCGGCGTGGGGGGGGGGATGGTGGGGACGGTGGGGGGAGGGAGAGTGGCAGGTCTGTCGTGACAGGGTGGGGAGGGAGGACGGTAAGGACACGAAATGGAGGAGAGGGGGGATGGGGTGGGGGGGTGAGCATGGAGTGGAAGGGGAAGATGACGGGGGGTGACAGGGGGGGTGACGAGGGGGTGATGGGGGGGGGTGACGAGGGGGTGATGGGGGGGTGACGAGGGGGGGGTGACGAGGGGGGAGACGGGGGGGAGATGACGAGGGGGGTGACGGGGGGGGGAGGCAGGTAAATGCAGGATATAGTTGCGCTCTAGACAGAGAAGATGACCTTTACCTGTAACCAGGTAAGAGACAATTTATCCAAGAAAGCCACTTCTTTAAATGAAGATCTGTAGTTACTGTAGCAGGAGGAGGAGGAGGGAGGGGGGGGAGGTGCCGAGGGAGATGGAGACGGAAGATGAAGCGTACGGAGAGGCAGGGGAGGGAGGCATTCGTGGGAAGGGAGAGATGAAGGGTTTGTCTGGCTGGGATGGAGACAATGGATGAGTAATGAGAGCGGGCAGGTAGAGGGAGCTCGAGGGCGAGGCAGGAGTGGAATTAAAGGAGGCTCAAAGAACGACGTGGACAAGGATGGTGAGACAACAAAGATGATTATGATGATGGGGGTGTGTTGGGTGTGGAGTTTGCGAGAGGCAGGTTACTGAGAAGGGTCAGGAGTAGGAGGAGATGGAGCAGAGATCATGCGAGATGGTTGTAAGGATAGGAGAGATCTTTAAACTTACAGCACATCAAAACATCTTCAATTCACCATCAACCCGTGGCATATATTACCCACTACATAACCACGATGGTGACGCCGATTTTGTGATCGTGCACCGAAATGGTGACTTGGTGATGATATTGATTAAGCCAAAATAGTCGCCCAAACGATGACGATTAACGCTGATCGAACACAGATATTGGTGGCTACGTGGTGATGATGATGATGGTTCAAAAACGTAGTGATGCTTTGTGATATCGCACGGGAAATGGTAGCTAAGTGATGATGATTGATTGTGACACACAGTATGGTTAAGCCATATGCTGCTGATCGTAATGACCTTGAAGCAGAGAATAGTGACTAAGCGGATGGTGGTGGTGGTGATGTTGGTGGTGGTGGTGGTGATGATGGTGGTGGTGATGTTGGTGGTGGTGATGATGTTGGTGGTGGTGGTGGTGATGATGGTGATGGTGATGGGGAATTGGAAATTGGTTGCCACATGCAAACTGATGTACACGTACAACAACAACAACCGCCATTCGCCACTAAGTGGCGGTGACGTCACCACGACGCTTGTGCCAGGCCATGTGCACCTTGAGGCCACGTGAAGTGTCGAACGCCCGCTGGCAGGAGGTCATGGGGCAGACCCAGGTGCCATATTTGCACGTACAGTCACATGTACACACACACACAGAGAGAGTACACACATACACAAGTTGAATCAGTAATACATGGGTTTACATACAACGCTCAAGATAACGTGCAAATATCCCTAATATCGCCTGATACTTTATATTTCACGTACAAGTTGTGTGTTGGTGAACACCTATTAAGTACTGTACATACATCACGTACACACCACATGCATGCATCGTGTTGCACACACGTTAAGCACTGCACATGCAACAGGTTCACAAGTGTGTGTATATATACTGCACTGCTTTGTATGAAGGCCTTAATTACATACACGAACCTTGGAATATATGTGTACACAGATGCATACACGTGAGAAATGTACACAATATTTGCATCGTACTGTACACACACGTGGTGAAATCTGCGTGTTGGTTATGGACATATAACTACACATACAAGTACAGTACACGTTGAGAGAACACGTGCAGGTACATCACACAGACATACACGGACACGTGTACATACATGTATAAAGACTCGTGTACATACATGTAGAAAAACACGTGTACATACGATATATTGACACACGGAATAGATGGCAACGTGTACAAAGACAATGGTCCCCCGTATAGGCTTTACATACTGGAGGGGCAAGTGCTGTTGGCGAGCACCTATGAAGGCCGGCACGGCACAAGAAGGGGGTGGGTGGTCAACACCACTCCCGACCGCCTTTGTCTCTCCCTTGTGGCGATGTTTGTTATACAGTCCGCACTAGGTACTCATTTGAGGCTGAGTCGACCCATCACACGCACACACCACTAGTCTAGAACTCTCTACGAGTATGAAAGCCCCCCCCCAAAAAAAGTTAAATAAAAATTAAATAATAAAGGTTTTTGGGTTAGATCGCGTTATTTATAAATGTGTCGTAACCCTCCACCACCTGTTTTAACATATTCCATATTCTCATTATCTTCTTAATCGTCTCCCCGATGCGTGTGTGTAAGTTTATTTTCCTGTTAGGGGGAGCGGTGGTGCAGCGGTTAGCGCTCACGGCCAACACCGGCAGTGACGATTATCTGAACCGATCTTGGGTCCTCCTCTAGGTCGACTCAGCCTCAAATGAGTACCTGGTGCGGTGTTCTTTTTTCTTCCTTTGCCACTGGGGAGACAAAGGCGGACCGGGCGTTGTGGGCCGTACCGGCTAACAGCACTTGCCCCAACAGTCTGTTAAAGGCTATACGGGGAATCTTTATCTTTGTATGTGTGTAAGTTTATTTTCCTATTCGTTCGTCCTTAAATCATTGGGTTTTTTTTTTACATTTCAAACTTCCCTTCGCGAAGCTGCTGCATCTTCTCTGCCAGTGATGCAGCGAAGCCCCACGCAGACAAAGACTTCACAGCAGAGGTGTGGACTCGAGTCATGTGACTTGGACTCGAGTCAGACTCGAGTCATGAATTTGATGACTTGCGACTCGACTTGGACTTGCATAACAATGACTTTGTCCCACCTATGAGATGTGGACTCGAGTCATGTGACTTGGACTCGAGTCAGACTCGAGTCATGAATTTGATGACTTGCGACTCGACTTGGACTTGCATAACAATGACTTTGTCCCACCTATGAGATGTGGACTCGAGTCATGTGACTTGGACTCGAGTCAGACTCGAGTCATGAATTTGATGACTTGCGACTCGACTTGGACTTGCATAACAATGACTTTGTCCCACCTCTGAGATGTGGACTCGAGTCATGTGACTTGGACTCGAGTCAGACTCGAGTCATGAATTTGATGACTTGCGACTCGACTTGGACTTGCATAACAATGACTTTGTCCCACCTATGAGATGTGGACTCGAGTCATGTGACTTGGACTCGAGTCAGACTCGAGTCATGAATTTGATGACTTGCGACTCGACTTGGACTTGCATAACAATGACTTTGTCCCACCTCTGAGATGTGGACTCGAGTCATGTGACTTGGACTCGAGTCAGACTCGAGTCATGAATTTGATGACTTGCGACTCGACTTGGACTTGCATAACAATGACTTTGTCCCACCTATGAGATGTGGACTCGAGTCATGTGACTTGGACTCGAGTCAGACTCGAGTCATGAATTTGATGACTTGCGACTCGACTTGGACTTGCATAACAATGACTTTGTCCCACCTATGAGATGTGGACTCGAGTCATGTGACTTGGACTCGAGTCAGACTCGAGTCATGAATTTGATGACTTGCGACTCGACTTGGACTTGCATAACAATGACTTTGTCCCACCTATGAGATGTGGACTCGAGTCATGTGACTTGGACTCGAGTCAGACTCGAGTCATGAATTTGATGACTTGCGACTCGACTTGGACTTGCATAACAATGACTTTGTCCCACCTATGAGATGTGGACTCGAGTCATGTGACTTGGACTCGAGTCAGACTCGAGTCATGAATTTGATGACTTGCGACTCGACTTGGACTTGCATAACAATGACTTTGTCCCACCTCTGAGATGTGGACTCGAGTCATGTGACTTGGACTCGAGTCAGACTCGAGTCATGAATTTGATGACTTGCGACTCGACTTGGACTTGCATAACAATGACTTTGTCCCACCTATGAGATGTGGACTCGAGTCATGTGACTTGGACTCGAGTCAGACTCGAGTCATGAATTTGATGACTTGCGACTCGACTTGGACTTGCATAACAATGACTTTGTCCCACCTCTGAGATGTGGACTCGAGTCATGTGACTTGGACTCGAGTCAGACTCGAGTCATGAATTTGATGACTTGCGACTCGACTTGGACTTGCATAACAATGACTTTGTCCCACCTATGAGATGTGGACTCGAGTCATGTGACTTGGACTCGAGTCAGACTCGAGTCATGAATTTGATGACTTGCGACTCGACTTGGACTTGCATAACAATGACTTTGTCCCACCTATGAGATGTGGACTCGAGTCATGTGACTTGGACTCGAGTCAGACTCGAGTCATGAATTTGATGACTTGCGACTCGACTTGGACTTGCATAACAATGACTTTGTCCCACCTCTGAGATGTGGACTCGAGTCATGTGACTTGGACTCGAGTCAGACTCGAGTCATGAATTTGATGACTTGCGACTCGACTTGGACTTGCATAACAATGACTTTGTCCCACCTCTGCTTCACAGACGTTCTCGGGCAAGCGCTTTGACAACAGCGATGCTATTCTTGGTTCTTTCGGTAAAGTCACGTAGAAGGGAAGTAATAAAATAATAAAAACATAAAACAATAAAAAAAATTCTCACGACGTTTCGACTGCAACACAAAGCAATGATCATCAGGTGTGAAATCCACAGCAAGATTTTTTTTCTTCTAATTTTCTTGCTGTGGATTTCACACCTGATGATCATTGCTTGTGTTGCAGTCGGCACGTCGTGAGAATTTTTATTGTTTTATATTTTTATTCTTTTATTTGAAATTTTCTTGCTGTGGATTTCACACCTGATGATGATTGCTTGTGTTGCAGTCGGCACGTCGTGAGAATTTTTTATTGTTTTATATTTTTATTTGAAATTTTCTTGCTGTGGATTTCACACCTGATGATCATTGCTTGTGTTGCAGTCGGCACGTCGTGAGAATTTTTATTGTTTTATATTTTTATTATTTTATTTGAAATTTTCTTGCTGTGGATTTCACACCTGATGATGATTGCTTGTGTTGCAGTCGAAACGTCGTGAGAAATTTTTTTGTTGTTTTATATTTTTATTATTTTATTATTTCCCTTCTACGTGACTTTACCGAAAGAATCAAGAATATGAATCCCTGCAGTCACAAAAGCTTTAAATCCAAACAGCGATGATGTTGACTCCATCGCCGGGTGTACAGGAGGTCCTGGATTCGATCCCCCAACTCTTGACGCCCGCTGGAAATTTGCACTTTGGGGCCGTCCATAAATGACGTCACGCGATTTTGGACGATTTTTGACCCCCTCCCCCCCTTCGTCACACGGCGTCACAAAAAGTCAGACCCCCCTCTCAAATATGACGTCACAAAGCTCTGCCCCCCCCCCCCCCCAAAAAAAAATAAAACATGCTTCAAATCGCTTTAAACTATTGTCATTTTAGTGCGTATTTAATGTGGCGCTGCACTCTGATGTTGTAAGAGAAAACATTTATTAAAAAGTCTATTTAAATGGAAGGCTCCTTTGCTTGTTTTTCTCTCTCTCAACCCGTGGTCGCGTGGATTCTTTTGATATTCCACTCCACGTTTCGAAATCACCATCACGCGTTCGGAGTTATTTCGCTGGGTTACATTTGCACATGATGATGATTGTGATAAGCCACTTCGTTGAGCTATCATCCGTGGCCAGGTCTAAAAAAGAACTATACGACTCAGTGAGCCTTATTTGGTAAATGTTGTAATAGTTTCATGTTTAGTTTTATTTTCACCATATCTTCTCTCCCTTCTCGATCCTCTCCCCCCGTGTCACGATCTGTCCTTCCCTACTCCCATCACACACACCACCATCATGCCCGCCATCACCATCTTCATCAGCAGCTCTTCAACATCATCATATCTCCACCTCCCCCCCCAACATCCAATTCAACATCACCAACTACCATCATCACCCCCACACATCACAATCAATGTCACCATCATCTGCATCACTTTCGTCATCATCACCATCATCATCCCTACGGTGTGCAGTTTTTCTTCCTGCTTTCACACCCCCCACCACCCCCAACATCACACTCCCCAACATCCACACATCACTTACATCAACATCATCACTGTCATCGGTTTCGTAATCATCTGTAGCGTGTGTCTCACTATCCGCCCCTCCCCTCAAGCCACCGCTTTTCTCCCCCACATCACCACCCCCTGCCCCGCATTCCACACATCATCAGCAGCATCATCACCATCAACATCACCAACCCACCCCCCTCTCCGCATTCCACGCAGCACCATCATCACAAGCGCTATCATCACTATCACCATCATCAATGTCATCACAACCGCCATCACTGTCATCACAACCGTCATTATCATCATCACCACCATCATCACAACCACGATCATCACAACCAGCACCACCATCATCATTATCATCACTGTCATCACAACAGCCATCATCAATGTCACCATCACCACAGTCATCACAACCGCCATCAATGCCACCATCACCTCTGTCATCACAACTGCCATCATCAATATCATCATCACAACCACCACCATCATCACAACCAGCACCACCATCATCAACACTAACATAACTGTCATCACAACCGCCATCATCAATATCATCATCACCACCATCATCATCATCACCACCACCATCATCATCATCACCACCATCATCATCATCACCACCACCATCATCATCATCACAACCACCATCATCATCATCACCACCACCACCACCATCATCACCACCACCATCATCACAACCATCATCATCACAACGAGCACCACCATCATCACTATCATCACTATCACCATCATCAGTCGTCATCATCACCATCATCATCACCACCATGCCATGTGTGCGGCAGTAATGTGACCTTTGAGAAACGAGAGCACGTGGTCTGATCCCACCGAGGTGCGCTTGGTGGCGTACAGTTGAGCACGTGCTTATCGCATGCGCTGCGCTACTACACGGGGTATGTGTGTAAGGGTATGTTTGTGTTATTGGTGTGTATGCAAGTAAGAGTATGTTGTATTATGAGTATGTATGTGTGTAAGAGTATGTTTTATTATGAGTGTGTATGCAAGTAAGAGTATGTTTTATTATGAGTGTGTATGCCAGTAAGAGTATGTTGATGTGTGCGGCTGTATTGATGATAAAACAGTATATATGTGTTTGGACTGTTGACGAGTATGTATGTTGTTAGTGTGTTTGTTGATGCGTGGGCTAGACAGCAGGCACTTGCCCCCAAAAGGCGGCTAAGGCTATACGGGGGATCTTTGTCTCGCCTTTGTCTCGCATTGTTAGCGTCCGTGGGGAGCGGTGGCGCAACGGTTAGCGCCAAGAAGCCGGCCACCCCAGTTCCTGACCAATGGGCATCGCATATTTGAACCCCTCTTGGTCAAATCAGCCTTAAATGAGCACCTGGCGCAATGGTAAACATCGCCACCGGGGAGACAAAGGCAGCCCGGCGTGGTGCTGGCCACCCACCCCCTCGTAGCACCGTTCCGGCCTTCATAGGTGCTACTCGCTAACAGCACTTGCCCCAACAGCCTGTTCAGGCTATACGGGGGATCTTTGTCTTTGCATACGTGAGTGGATTTAAGTGAAGTTTATGCAGATGAAGATATGATTGTGAGTAATCGTGTACATCCTTGTGTCAATTAATCAACTGCCGGAGGACGGCATCGAGCCATACTTCACCACGATGGTCAATGCGAATTATCGAAGGCCAGGACGCGTGGCCTGGGACTGGGAGTGCGTGGGAGCATAGACGCACAGTACAACGATGGCATTTGAGTAACTTCTCTCTGCTGACAACGTGAGGCCCTCTGCTGTCTAGAAAGTGCTAGTGTATATATGAGTACACGGTGTAAGATGTATATAACACATTCGTGCGGAGGGAGCTGGTAGGAACGTTGGGTTGCTCGGTCAATGGCCAGGGTCAACGGCGGCGTGGTGTATTCCGCAAATATGGCCGACTGTGAGGGCGGGCACAAGCCGGCGTGAGTAGGTTAAACGTTGAGTTTTATAAGGGCACCACGGGGTGACCAGCCCCTCCCCACCCAGCCCCACCCCTCCCACCCCCCACCCTCCCCACCCCTCCCATTTTTGTATGCACGACGGACGGACACAATAATTCCGTGGGCTGGTGTAACCAGGAGGTTCCTACTAGTATTAGTATGTGTGTATGTGTATGGATGCATGTTCGCCTAGGTGCTAACAATAACTTGGCGCAACAGTCTGTTTGACAAAGATTGCACGATTCTAATTTGTTTACAGTATGTGGATATTTAAATGTGTCGTCTTTCCCCCGCACCTGCTATGAGTGCGGTTGGCTACGTACGGTGCGAAAAAAGTTCAACATACATGTTAGTGTGCACGCATGAAAAGTGTTTGTACTCTACCTATACGCTGTCGTGTAAATGTATGCACAGCAATACCCCGATGCAAGTCGTTTCGTGTGGGTTGTTGACACGGTATGGAGGAAGCCTGCCTGGCGCACTGTGGGACTCAGCTGGATGCGAATGGGCACAGTTTAGTGGGAAACGAGAAACCCAATCAGCTTTTAATAAATGATGACGCCCAGCACGCCAGAGGTAGACCTGCTATTCTTAGTAACAGCGACCCTCTCTGTATGCAATTACAGTCAGAATCGGAATATTCATGCTGGAGGAATCCGATGAGCTACAAAGCTCTTTTTAAATCCTTTATATTAAGTTCACTTGCTTACTTGCTTAGGACCGTGCAAATCTTTCGGTCGTTTTTTAACCCACTTCCCGTGATCCACTCGAGCTGACATTTTCCACACAGACTCGTTGTGCGTGACAATTAATGTTCGTGGAAAAAAAATTCCAAAATGTTACACTTTTTAGGACAAAAATATTATATTTAATTACCAATTGCTTAATGGTGCAATGCAATCATCTGACCCATAGGTGGCAGCCATCTCAAGCCAGAGGACGAGAGGACTCTAGCCGCCACGCATATAAAGGATTTATAGTGAAAAACTTTGTTTTTACGGGTTATACTTGTTCACATGTCCAAAGTGGGATAGTGAAAACACGGGGCGCGGTGCTCAAGATGACAGATTTTTAAAAAAAATTCGGCGGAATACCAAATGTATCGGACAGACAAATCTGATTAGAACTTGGAGAAGAAAAAGTTTTGCTGGCTGGCAGGCGCGCGAACGTTCAAGTGCGCCATTGACTTCAACCCCCCCCCCACCACCACCACCTTTGTATTCCCAAGCAAATGCATGGGCAGTTGCTAAGCCTGAATTAAAAAAATTGCCTCTTGAATTCAGAAAACATTATTGGAACATCTTCTTGGTTCTTTCGGTAATGTCACGTAGAAGGAAAATAATAAAATAAAACATGATTCTCACGACGTTTCGGCCACAACGCAAGCAGCCGTCTTCAGGTGGAAAACAGGTCTGTCGAGAAGGCAGAGTCTGCCTTCTCGACAGACCAGTTCTCCATCTGCCTTCTCGACAGACCTGTTCTCCACCTGAAGACGGCTGCTTGCGTTGTGGCCGAAACGTCGTGAGAATTATTTTATTATGTTTTATTTTTATTATTTTCCTTCTACGTGACTTTACCGAAAGAACCAAGAAGATGAATCCCTGCAGTCACGAAAGCTTTAAATCGAAAATTATTGGAACAGCTTTGGTGGGGGGGAGGGGAGAGACGATGATGACGGGAGAAGGGAATTTCAAAGTGAAGCAGTGGAAAGGGAAGAAGGAAAAGCAAGTGTCGTGCCTTGCAGTGCGCGGCGAGTTTGGTGTCTGTTTTGACCTGCGGCGTTGCCGTGAACACAAAAGAAATAAAAAAAACTTGTTTCCACTGGAGGAATCCGATAAGCTGCGAAGCTCTATTCCTTTCACAGATGTCCGGCAGGCCGAGACGAATCAGCCCGGGTTACTCAACGCGTGTTGGCGAAATGAAGGCGTGAAGCTCACGGCAACAGTCGCCACGGTGGTGGCAGCAGCAGCAGCAGCGATAGAAGAGAGACAGGGAGGAGGTGGACTGAATACGCGACGGTGAACGAGCGTAGCGCTGACTCGGGAGAGCCTCAAGGTACTGCTCTCGTTTGAGCGTCTTTTTAAATCCTTTATATTAAGTTCACTTGCTTGCTTGCTTACGACCGTGCAAATCTTTCGGTCGTTTTTTAACCCACTTCCCGTGATCCAATCGAGCTGACATTGTCCACACAGACTCGTTGTGCGTGACAATTAATATTCGTGAAATTTTTTTTCCAAAATTTTACACTGTTTAGGGAATTTTTTAAAAATATTTAATTACCAATTGCTTAATGGTGCAATACAATCATCTGACCCATAGGTGGCAGCCATCTCAAGCCAGAGGACGAGAGGACTCTCGCCGCCACGCATATAAAGGATTTATAGTGAAAAACTTTGTTTTTACGGGTTATACTTGTTATATTTTTGAGAGTGTTTGGTGTTGGGTGGGGGGGGCGCTGTTGTTGCCCGCACACCACTGAGCTCATCTTCAGTTGACAAAGTCTACGTGGCACGGCAGATGAAGGTGCCACCACCTCTGTGCTACAACAACAACTGGGACGATGTCCGGGTAGAAGAGAATCTCGCAGTCGCAGCAGAAGGCAGAACAGCGTGGTATTATGGCATTGTCGTGAGTGATGCACCACTGTTATTATGCAATTGACAAAAAAAAAACCGGGACCTTTAGTAATGTCGACATGTTTAACACGTAGGCTTTCGCGACCAATTTCATCCATTATATAGGTTTTTTTTTGGGAGGGGGGGGGTTAGATCGTGTCAATATAAATGGATAACCATTGTAATTCATACACATTCATTCACCCCCCCCTCCCCCTTTCGCACGTGAAGGGCGCACAGGCGACGCCATCACACCTACCCGTCTGTTAAAGGAACGACACAAGAGGATTTCTCCACAAATCTGGCTATCGCCTGATGAAGCTAGTTGTAATTACTAGCGAAACGTCGTATTTGGATTGTAAATGTTGTGGATTTGCTCTCCAACACACCGGTGTGCTGTATTAGTATACTACACTATACACTACTATACACTATACACTACACTATACACTAGTGCTGTACTAGTATACTACATTATACACTACACTACTATACACTACACTATACACTACTATACACTACACTATACACTACTATACACTACACTATACACTACTATACACTACACTATACACTAGTGCTGTACTAGTATACTACATTATACACTACACTACTATACACTACACTATACACTACTATACACTACACTATACACTACTATACACTACTATACACTACACTATACACTACACTACTATACACTACACTACTATACACTACACTATACACTACACGCTAGTGCTGTACTAGTGACGAATTGGCACGTTCTGTTTACGTGACAACCTCTTACCAAATTGGCTGTGCCGGGTGGTGGCGGGTTTAACGACACATACCTACGCGATCTACCCCCCCCACCCCCCTATATTATGAATGTCTACCAGATTTCCCAAGAATTACGATCGTGGGAGAAAAAAACCAGGGCAGCTGGCGGCAATCGTGTTGTCTCGCAGCAGTCAACCCACTGACCATACTTCACCACGCTGGGCAGTGGCGGGTCGGTGGTGGTGGTGTGGCAGCACTATGAACCCGGCGGCCCGAGTTCGATTCCCGTTCACGCCTAACACCGGTGACGATTATCTGAACCGGTCCTGGGCCTCCCCTAGGTCGACTCGGCCTCAAATGAGTACCCTGGTGCGTAAAAACATCGCCACTGGGGAGACAAAGGCGGCCGGGATTGGTGTTGGCCACCCATCCCCCCGTGTGCCGTTCCGGCCTTCGCAGGTGCTCGCTTAATAGCACTTTCCTCAACAGTCTATTGCAGGCTATACGGGGATCTTTGTCTTTGTATAGATGTGTGGTTGTGTATTGATGTGTGTGTGTGCCAGTGGCTGTGAGTGTGTATGCATGCTGTGCTGTGTATGGATGTGTATGTATGGGACTGTTGTTGTGTATGCATGTGCGTGGGTTTGAGTGTTGTGCAGCAATTTGAGGGCATGGAATTGCCACTGCACGGTCTGCTACTCGCAAACAGCACTTGTCCCAGCAGTCTGATAAGGCTATACGGGGGGTCTTTGTATTTGGGGGGTTGTGCAGTACCAAGGATTCGAGTGCCCTCTGCTGCACATCACACCTGGGCATTATGCACCGGTGGTCACTCCATCCTGCCCAACGAATACATTGTAAGGTCCGAGTCATCACACGCGAAAGCGCTTGCCACAGATGAACCACAAAACCTTTCAGATGTCGTCAAGGAGCAGAAATCCACCAGCACACGAACTCCGGCCACCGCTCACAGCAGCGGCTTTTGGCACAGCCATGGACAACAAAGACGGTGGTCACCGCACCGCGCGCTTCCAGATGCGCTTCTGCGGCCGTCTGGAACGCTCTTCCGATATTCGGAAGCCACTGGAGCGATGCACTTTAAAATGGAAAACGAATTTATTTAGAACCGATTTTTGTTTAGTTTGTTCTTACCCTGCACCTCCGACCAGTGCGGTTTGTTACGTGCGGTGCGGAAGAAGTTCAACGTACATCCGAACCCTGTCCAGGCCAAAAAAAAAAACCCGGCTTAGCTTTCGAGACGCGATGAACTCGAGTGCACGCCGGTTGACGTGGGGCAGCAGACGTTTGTTTTTGTTTGTTTTGCGCCAGAGCACCCCCGCGATCAGACTCACAGCGGGGAGAGGATAAACCAGAATGGTGAAAGATAAACAATAACAATAACGCAATCTCTCCCGTTTTTATTTTGGTGTCACTCAAACGCCCTCCTCCCGGTTGCAAAGGCAAAGCTGCAGCCCTGCTACCACGCACGGAGGCCACTCGTCCAGCAGCTGGATCGCCGTGCCTATGACACTGCTGGCAGGAGGCGCCTCCATGCGACAGCCGCTTTACAATGGCAGAGTCGGCAAGGGAGACCCGCACTTTGCCCACACCGCATGCGATCTGCCCAATCGACAAAGCCGTGTGGCTGCAACCCACCTCGCACTGCTGGCTGGAACGGGGCGAGGGTTGGGGCGGTGATTTCAGAAACATGCCCCACTGTTTCGATTTAAAGCTTTCGTAACTGCAGGGATTCATCTTCTTGGTTCTTTCGGTAAAGGCACATAGAAGGGAAATAATAAAAATACAATAAAATCATTATCACGACGTTTCGGCCACAGCGCAAGCAGCCGTCCTCCAACCCAGCTTAAATATACGCTGCCAAGCCTGGTGGTGTTCATTCAGACGATGTCTTTCCGACAGACCTGTTCTTCACCTGAGGACGGCTGCTTGCGTTGTGGCCGAATCGTCGTGAGAATGATTTTATTTTAATTATTTCCCTTATACGTGACTTTACCGAAAGAACCAATAAGATGCTCCACTGTGTCAACTGCCGCCCGTGGCAGAGTACTGC
The DNA here is from genome assembly GCF_965212315.1 of Lampetra planeri. Lineage (NCBI taxonomy): Eukaryota > Metazoa > Chordata > Hyperoartia > Petromyzontiformes > Petromyzontidae > Lampetra > Lampetra planeri. The sequence continues at coordinate 4,653,685 of NC_136148.1, forward strand.
AAGAGTACTGCAGTGGATTATACTGCACTGCCATCTGCTGTCCCACCAACACCTGCTTTTGGTGCATGCTGGTCATGACATTTTTCAGCCCTGCCCAGGCATCCCCAGCTTGCTCAGCTTGCGAGATCGGATGAAACTGGGCGCACTTCGGGTTATATGGGTCATGTCACCCTCGTGTTTGTGCGGATGTGTATATATGGAGACGCATGCTTGGAATTACGCTCGCTACTACTTTTATCCACTAGCACATCAGAGCCGGGCCAGCGTCGGAGTCGCGGTTTTCCACTGGCAATTTTCCATTACCGAGCCAGACAGGGTAATTTTTGCTTGACGTCAGTCGGTATTGTGAGTACGCTGTCACTGTATTATCTACGTGCATCGTTGAATCGTTCGTTGAGCGTGACATCCAGGGCACGGCTCGGCACTGCTTCTGCAGTGGGAAAAAGAGCCTGGCGCCTCCTGCGCCACGCCGGGGCCGGCATGGCACGGCCCTGGCTCGGTTCGGTAGTGGAAAAACAACCTGGCGCCTCCTGACCCACGCCGGGCTGGGCTGGTTCGACACGGCCCTGGCTCGGTTCGGTTGTGTGGTGGAAAAACAACCTGGTGCCTCTGAGCCACGCAGGCCTGGCAACGGCACGGCCCAGGAGGGGTTTGGTTGTGCAGTGGAAAAAGAGGTATGCGAGCAAGGAACACACAGATCATGGAACAACAGCAAATGACCTTTTTGGATGCCTATAATTCCTAAATACTGGTCTGCGAAAATGGGACAAAGCAATAAAATGAAGACGAAAATAAGACGTTATCTACACGCACGCCGAGCGCTTAACTACAGAGTTCCGTCATTACGAAATTTACAAAACGTAATATTCACGGTTTTTCGTATGAAAGACAGGTAAACGTTCGTTTGTTGCGACAATCGAAAGTAAAATACTGACCCTCTCACAAGTCGGAGAATAAAAGTACAAACTTAAAACTGATTTTCAGTACGAGCAAAATATTTCCCGTACGTACGAGATGAACCAAGCAATCCGGGAAATGATGACAAAGCAAAACGTCTGCTAAACAAGATAAACACTAAAACAAACCTTTGCTCAATCCCACAAAATTCCAAACCATCTGCCCGAAAACTGAGAGAAGCCGCGTGGCCACGCTGATAAGGTTTTTTGCGCGGTCGTGCTGCTGCTGCTGCGTCGTTCAACACCGCATTCCGACGACGTTTTCGCTCCCACATGCTGGACTGGCAGCAGTCGCTGACGAAAGCTACCCGACACGTGCAGCGAAACGTCGCCTCGACCGCCAGACGCGCGCGTGCGACGCAAAGACGCGACCGGGAGAGTGTAAAGCGGTTTGCGGCGTGTCGTCTGAACGCGCAACCGCTTCCTCGCGTTGGCACAAAAGTCCACACCAGAGGTCGCAAACGGGTTTTGATTCCTTACCCGTACCCGGCCACACCAGGGTCGCAAACGGGTACCCGTACCCGGCCAGGTAGGGGTAGGGTACGGGTATCGGGTACCTGATTGCGACCTCTGGGATGAAGCCATGTTGCAGGCGCGGGTGGGTTGATTCTAGGAACTTGAATTGTGAGAAGAGACAAGACGTTGGGAAACGAGTGACAAATACTCACCAGTGACTCACGGCCTACCCGTACCCGTACCCGGCCGCACCAGGGTCGCAAACGGGTACCCGTACCCGGCCGGGTACGGTTAGCCGGGTATCGGGTAGGGTACGGGTATCGGGTACCCGGTTGCGACCTCTGGTCCACACAGACGCAAGGTCACGGGAGTGCCGCCACTCGCAACACTGCCTTGTAACAACGGAGGCATTATTTCTGCTGTGCCCTTGTCAATCAACTGCTGGATGAAGGCCGCCCTGCTCCGTGTCGTACGTGTAGGGGGGGGGGGGGGGAGCAGGGGGTCGTTTGACTACTTCACCACGCTGGTCGGCGCAGGTTTGAGAAGGCGGGGCTGGATGGGCCACAGCAGCCCCGCTTCAGATTTCGCTCGTCACTGATGTTAGCCGTGGCCGGGAATCGAATCGAGTTCGATGGGGGTTTGATGGTGCGTTGCGTCAATCGCTGCGCCACCACTCCACCCGCAAGCGAGTTGCTGGGCCCCGTGCGTGTTTAGCGCGAGGCCGAGAGCGACGGACACCTGGACGGTCGACGGTTGGCTGTGTGGTTGGCTACGTACGGCGCGAAAGAAGTTCAACGTACGAGGGTGACCCTGCGCAACAAATGAAACCAAATCGACCTGCGCGGTCTGGACATTTTTTTTGGTGGGCCCAAATAAAAAAAATGCGGAGAAAAAAATGCGTCCATAGCTACAACGATAAACCTGTTGTCATTATTACTGCTCTGACACTCCTTTACCCAGGAAAGGCTCGCAGTGTGAAGACTGTTTTTTTTTGTTGTCTGGAGTGTCCTGCCAAATTTGTCGGAGTAGGGGGGGAGCAGATGTGGCGAAGATATAAATCCCAGTTGAGCGTCACGGTGGCGAGATGTTAACTCCCTTGCCCGTATACAGGAGGTTGTGGGTTTCATCCCGACCCTGACGCCTGCATATTTGTAATTTGCACCTTCTCTCCGTGGTCGCGTGGATTTTTCTCCGCGTCCTCCCGTTTTCCCCTCCACATTTAGAAACATGCCTTTTCGAGTATTTGGTTGCTATGAATTTCAAAATGACGTCACTTCTTTGGCGCTATCATTTGTGGGCAGGTTGCGTCCGATAAAAAGAGCTACACAACTCAGCGGGCCTTACCTGGGGTAGTTTTTGGCCAATATCAGTTACATTGTTTTTTTTTCCTTACGGTTGTAAGCCAAGAGAATTATCATTAGGATGTACATCAATCCGGTGATCGGTGTTCGTTCATAATTTCTGCAAAATGTCGTCCGTAATTAATGTTACAAGGAAGTAGTCAATGATTACTGCGGTGATGTTTCACGAGCATTCATTTATCTGAACGTAAGACAACACAGCACACGACGCAGTGGCGGGCACCCTTTGGATTGCCTGCCGATTATAGTTGGAAGATACACGGCGATCCATTTACAGACATCCCACCGATTTCCGATGGCCCTGTCAAAAGCTTTGTAAAAATAAAAAAAATACCCATAGACCCTTTGTGTAAGACAGAGCGCGTCCGGAGCATGTTAACCGATTTACATACAGCAGGTGCTTTGAGGTTGGTGGGAGGAAATGTAAAGGCTCTGAATTACAATGTTATTTTCTCCCTATTATTTGAGTGGGGCATCTATAAATGGATCACCGTGTATTTACCAACTTTGTTAGTGTGTGTGTGTCAGTGGTTGCCCGGCAGCACGACAAGGCCGGCGAGCCGAGTTCGATACCTGGCCACGGTTAACATCAGTGGCAAGTGTTAGATCGACTCAACCATAAATGAGATCCTGGCACAGTGCGCAATAAACATCAGCACAGGAGAGACAAAGGCGGCCGGGATGTGGTTCTGCCCGCATCACCACCTCGTGTACCGTGCAAGATTTTAAATGTGTGCACGCTGACGGCACTCGGCCCAATAGTCTGTATGGCTACAAGAGGGATTTCTAGATTTGAAGCTTTCGTGACTGCAAGGATTCATACTCTTAGGGTTTTTTTGGTAAAGTCACGTGGGTAAAAAATAAATAATATTAAATAAAAATAATAATAGAAATAAAATAAGTATTATTATAATTATTAAAATTGTATTTATATTGTTTTTATTATTTATTTTTACCTACGTGACTTTACCGAAAAAACCTAAGAGTACAAGAGGGATCTTTGTCTTTGTTCTAAGTGTGCGTGTTTGTGAGTGTTGTAGACGTCTTTCCAGACACCTAGCGAGTGGTGGTACCGTGTGTGTGTGTGCGCGCGTGCACCTAGCACGGCACAATCGCCGCGGTGACGTCACCGCCCCTTCGTGGCGAACGGCGGTTGTTGTTGTTGTTGTTGTCGTGCGTACATCTTTACACCGCACAGGCCGAACAGCCTGCACTGCGTACTTCTTCGCCACCTCAGGGTCAGAGGCGGATGCCACCGGCTTCCTGGTCTGCTTACTTCTCCTTGACGAAGGCAAAGGCCAAGTAGAGGCCTGGCGAGACAAGACACAGGGAGCGAGCCGTGAGAAGTGACCGTTACGGTTCCTCTGGGAGGTCACTCACGACCAGAGGTCGCAAACGGGTTTTGATTCCTTACCCGTACCCGGCCGCACCAGGGTCGCAAATGGGTACCCGGGTACCCGTTCCCTACCCGTACCCGTACCCTACCCGAAATGAGTGACAAACGGTTACTCACCAGTGACTCACGGCCTACCCGCACCCGGCCGCACCAGGGTCGCAAATGGGTACCCGTACCCGGCCGGATATCGGGTAGGGTACGGGTATCGGGTACCCGGTTGCGACCTCTGCTCACGACCTGGAGACCATCATCATCATCTGGGCCTTCATCGCAACACGACTCATCGGCCGCAACTCTCTCCCCCCCCACAGCATCCCCATCTTCCCCACATCGCTCCTCTTCCCTCACCTCCCTATAACCCTCATCTCCTCAATATACCCCATCTTCCAATTCCAGAAAATCAAAAATGCCGTGACCAGACTTCTCACCCACAATGTCCCGATCCCTCCACTGGTTTCCAATCCAATCCCAGATCCATTTCACGATCGCACTCACAGTCCTCAAGACCCTCCATAGACTCCCTCCTGCCCACCTCTCTCCTCTCACTCGACTCCCCTCCACGCACTCTCCTGCCTCTCCCCTCTCATCTCACTCCACTCCCCTCCACGCACTCTCCTGCCTCTCCCCTCTCATCTCACTCCACTCCCCTCCACGCACTCTCCTGCCTCTCCCCTCTCATCTTACTCTACTCCCCTCCATGCACTTTCCTACCTCTCATCTCACTCTACTCCCCTCCACCCACTCTCCTACCTCTCCCCTCTCATCTTACTCTACTCCCCTCCACGCACTCCCCTACCTCTCCCCTCTCATCTCACTCTACTCCCCTCCATGCACTTTCCTACCTCTCATCTCACTCTACTCCCCTCCACCCACTCTCCTACCTCTCCCCTCTCATCTCACTCTACTCCCCTCCACCCACTCTCCTACCTCTCCCCTCTCATCTCACTCTACTCCCCTCCACCCACTCTCCTACCTCTCCCCTCTCATCTCACTCTACTCCCCTCCACCCACTCTCCTACCTCTCCCCTCTCATCTCACTCTACTCCCCTCCACGCACTCTCCTGCCTCTCACCTCACTCTACTCTCCTCTTCGCAGTCCCCTGCCTCTCCTCTCTCACCTCACTCTACCCTCCTCCAGGCACCGAGGCTGGGGACTGTGTCTGGGTGTCTGGGTGCGAGTCACTCACTTGTGGCTTCCCATTCCGACTTGGTCATCGTTCCCTACGTGACGGGAGATGTGGAGAGACAGAACGAAAACAACCTTCGGCGTAAATACACAAAACGCGCATGACGCCAATCAAATGTTCATATTGCCAAGCACAGATGTGTTTCGTTTTTTTTTATCGATTTGTTTGTTTAATGGGGCCCCCCCCCCCCCCCGTGAAAAAATAGTCGCGAGACTCGGCGAGGACTTTTCCCGCGTACACATTCGGAGTGGCAAATAACGTCAACTTGAAGCGCGTCGCACGGTACCCGCTCGCAGAGACAGAGAGGCCGACTCGGAGGCGCCAGGAGGAGGAACCACGGACGAGCGGGGAAGGAACAGTGAGCCAGCGCCAAATTCTCCTGCAAGCTCTACGGTCCTCTATATAGTAATGTGTTTTTACTTGAGAAGAAACCAGAGCACCCGGAAAACGAATTTCTTTACAACTGATTTTGTGTTTAGTTTGTTTTCCTTCCCCCGCACCTCCGATTAACACAGTTGGCTACGTTCGGCGCGAAAGAAGCTCAACACACACACAAAAAAACCCACGTGGACGAAGTGGCCACAAATACGGAACAGGTAGAAATCCACATTTTCGCTTTTACCGCCCCTCTCCTGGCGATCCACGATACAACTCCGCTCCTTTCACCGCATTTGTGCGGCGATCCGCCAACCCCTCTCGCTGCTGCCTCCATCGTCGTCGGCTTACAGGCGGAGTGTAGCGCAGCCACCGCACTTAAGCGAGCGGTACGTGGGCGCGCGCGTCTGCGCTCGTGTGTGCGGATCCCAGGCTGAGCTCGTTACCACGTTGCCGTGGGGCTGGTTGCTCTCCTGCAGGCTGGTTTTCACGTGCTCGTAGTCCTCAAGGTTGCCGCTCACCAGACTTGAGCCTGGCCCTGGTGGGTACGCCTGCCACAAAGACAAAGATCCCACGTGTAGCCTTTAACATACTGTTGGGGCAAGTGCTGTCAGCAAGCAGCTATAAAGGCCGGCACGGCACACGAGGGGGTGGATGGCCAACACCATGCCCGGGCTGCCTTTGTCTCCATAGTGGCGATGTTTACACATCGCACCAGGTGCTCATTTGAGGCTGAGTCGACCTAGGGGGAGGCCCAGGACAGGTTCAAATAATCGTCATCGGTGTTGGCCGTGAGCGGGAATCGAACCAGGGTCGCCGGGTTCGTAGCACAGCGCGCTAACCGCACACATGTACACACACTCGCCCCAGTGTCACAAACAAACACATCACTCTCCACCGCACACAAAGACAAAGATCCCCTGTATAGCCTCAACAGATTGTAGGGGCAAGTGCTGCTAGCGAGCACCTATGAAAGCCAGAATGGCACAAAGCCAAAGATCCCCCGTATAACCTTTAATACTGTTGGGGCAAGTGCTGTTAGCGAGCACATATGAAGGCCGGAACGGCACACACACACACACGTTTCCTCATCGTGATTTTAACATGATTTTTAACGTGATTTTAACACGTCAACATGTTTCTACCTCCATCGCCTGCATTCTCTCCATCAGTATCCTGTGCTCCTTCTCCTGGCTCTTTTGCCGGAAGTATTCGGCGAACGTCTTGTTCATCAGCAGCTTCATGCCGTGCTTCTTGGCCATCCTACAAAACCGTCGGGCGACACGGGAGGGGCGACTCGGGAGTTACAGGGAAAGCACGACGCATGCGAGGAAGACAAACCACGCACACGCACGGATTCTGAAAGGCTTCCCAAAAAGCGTTTGTCCCCGGAAGTATTTAATGAACCGAGTGATTTAATTAGCGATCAGGATGTACATATCAACTTGTAACTACTGCGCCGTCGTCGCCGCTGCCGCCACACAAAATTCGCTCTTCGGAGAGAGGGAGGACGACTCGGAGAGGCTGACTCGGACAGAGGACGACTCAGTAGGCGCCAGGGGGAACCACCACAGGCGAGCGGGAAGGCAGTAGCAGCAGCCGGTGCCCAATTCCGTCCCCCTCAAGCTCTGCGGTCCTCTATATATTGTGGTGTTATCGGACAATTCAATTAATGAGCGTTTACATGTGGGAGGAAACCAGAACATCGAGAGAAAATCCACATTTGTGAGGGGGCAACGCTCGATCCTCATACAGATGGGGCAGATGGAATCCACATTTTGGCTGTACCATGATTTCCTAGCGAGCCTGGGTACAGCACGGGAAGGGGGTTTCGCAACAATGGTGCGGTGATCTACCAACCCTCGCTGCTGCTGCTGCTGCTGCTGCCTCCACAGCGCTGGATTACAGGCAGCCAGGTGCAGCAGCGTAGACACTACGGCCACCCGGCTGCGTCACGTTTCAAGCCGCACAAAGACGTCACTTGGCACATTACGTCGTGCGTGTGTGTGCGAGCGTGTGTGTGTGTGCAAGAGGGGAGCGGTAGTGTAGCGGTTAGAGCGCTGCGCTATGAACCTGGCCACCCGGGTTCGATTCCCGCTCATGGCCAACACCGGTGACGATTATCTGAACCGGTCCTGGGCCTCCCCTAGGTCGACTCAGCCTGAAATGAGTACCCGGTGCGGTGTGTAAACATCGCCACTGGGGAGACAAAGGCGGTTGGGCGTGGTGCTGGCCACCCACCCCCTCGTGTACCGTTCCGGCCTTTATAGGTGCTCGCTAACAGCACTTGCCCCTACAGTCTGTTAAGGCTATACGGGGGGTCTTTGTGCGAGCGAGTGAAGGTGTGCAGGCGAGCGTGAGTGCGTGTTTGTGTGCACGTGCAAGTGTGTATGTACGAGCGCGTGCGTGCGAGTGCGTGCGAGTGCTTATGTGCTTGCGTGTGTGTGTGTGCGTGTGTGCGTGTGTGTGCGCGTGCGAGTGCGTGCGAGTGTGTGTGTGTGCGTGCGTGCGTGTGCGTGCGTGTGCGTGCGTGTGTGCATGTGTGCGTGCGTGTGCGTATGTGTGTGTGCGTGTGTGTGTGCGTGTGTGCGTGTGTTTGTGTGTGTGCGTGTGCGTGTGTGCATGTGTGCATGTGTGCGTGCGTGCGTGCGTGTGTGCGCGCGCGTGCGTGTGTGTGCGTGCGTGTGTGCGCGCGCGTGCGTGCGTGACGGACTCCTGCAGGAGAGGGAAGTAGACGAGGAACTCGGGGCAGTCCACGACTCCCTCCAGGTGGAAGTCGTACTTGCACCCGAAGAGGGGGAACGAGGTCTTGTCGGGGAAGCGGACCGAGTACACCTCGTTACCGAACGACAGCCCCTCCGCCTTCATCAGACGCTTCCTACAAAACGACAGAGAAGATCCCCACCCACCCCCGCCGTGCAGCATTTAACAAACTGTTGGGGCAAGCGCCGTTAGCGAGGAATGCCTACGGTGAAGGAGCGAGCACAACGGGTGGTGGTGCGGCCAGCACCTCTCCCGAACGCCTTTGTCTCCCCCGATGCCGATGTGAACGCACCGCAACCCGGTACCCATTTACAGCCGAGTAGACCTAGGGGAGACCCAGAAACTGCTTTGATATCGCTCGGAATCGTCGCTGCCGGCTTCGTTGCACTGGCGCGTGCATCTCCGCGCGACCTTTCCACCCCTACACGCACGCACGCACAAGCGTTGAAGCCGCAGAGTCCCATGAGCCCAGACCGGACGTCCGTACTGCCTGTGCTGGCATAACTACAGCGGTTACAATTTTCCGATGAAGCCAATGACAGTGGGGTCTGTGATAACCGCTTGAAATGAGTGGGGTGATCAAATGTTGCACACGTATTGGCCGTGCAAAATAAATCGGAAGTACCAATTTTACCATATCAGGTGGTGCTCATTGCTGGAGGTCATGGGTTAGATCCCGACCCTGACGCCTGCTCCATATTTGGAGTTTGTGTGTCTCTCTCTCTCTCTCCCCATGGCCGCGTGGATTTTTCTCCGGGTCCTCCGGTTTTTCCCTCGACAATTAAAAATCAACGTGCGCCGACACTATTTTGGCTGTCGACGTTGAGCACGTGATACTTCGCTTGAGCACGTGATACTTCGCTTGAGCACGTGATACTTCGCTTGAGCACGTGATACTTCGCTTGAGCACGTGATACTCTGCTTGAGCATGTGATACTCCGCTTGAGTGCGTAATACTCCGCTCTGTTGAGCTATCAGTTGTGACCAGGCCGCCTCTTAAAAAAAAGGGCTATGTAGCTCGGCGGGTCTTGCCTGGTAAAATAAAATAACAACAGTTTAGTTTTAGTTTAACCGAGCGGTAACGGCGACGGTAATAATGACCCAACACCGCTCACACGAGTTCTCGGGCGTCCGGCGTCGTCCCGAAGAAGATGCCTCCCGGTTTGAGACGCTCGCAGGCGTTGCGCAGCATCGTGTCTGCCTGCGCTTGGCTCTCCATCGAGTAGTGGTACACGAATTGGCAGCTCACGAGGTCGAAGGTGCGGGAGCGGTCCTCAAAGCGGTCCGACAGGAGTTCCTGTGGTAGCACGGAGTGGGTGGTGGGGAGGTGGAGGTGGGGGGGTGGGGTGGGGTGGGGTGGGGGGGTGGGGGGGGTTGGGTGGGGGAGGTGGTGGTGGGGGAGGTGGGGGGTGGAGGAGGTGGTGCCCATCATCACGATTGTCGCCACCACCCACCATCATCATCATCACCGTCCAGGATCAATCCGTTGCAAGACGGAGGTGTCCCCAGGCCCCCCCCGCTTTTACGATTTTTCTTCTCGTCAGAAAGACCCCCACAGTAACGACCAAAACTCGTACACATACACTACGTGTACACTACACACATGTACACTACACCCACGCTACACCCACGCTACACCCACGCTACACGTACACTACACCCACGCTACACGTACACTACACCCACGCTACACACACGCTACACACACGCTTCACGTACACTACACACACGCTACACTACACACACGCTACACTACACACACACTACACACACGCTACACGTACACTACAAGTCCACACCTTGCTGCAGTCAGCAGCGATGAACTCGGCGGAGAAGATGGGGCCTCCTCCGCCGCGTCCCCGCATGTCGTTGTACCGCTGCCGGCACTGATCCACTGACGTCGCAGCGATGTCTGCACCCGCGTAGAGACACAGAGACCCACAATCATCACCCACGAGTTTCAATAGACACAGAGACACTGACACCCACAATCACCACCCACGAGTTTCAATAGACAGAGACACAGACACCCACAATCATCACCCACGAGTTTCAATAGACACAGAGACACTGAGACCCACAATCATCACCCACGTGATGTAATAGACACAGAGACACAGACACCCACAATCATCACCCACCCGTCTCTCCTATCTGCAGCGCCCACATGTATCAGCAGACAATCTCGCTCTGGATATCTCAACGGAGAACTCTCTCTCTCTCCTCCCTCCTCCTTTCTTGCATGTCCACACCAAACGGAGCGGGAGATCACTCCACGGACTCTTCCGCTCCGACGGCTATCCCCGGCCTTCCCTCCTCGCCGACAAAGCGTGAAACCCGTCGCGCGCACGCACGCACCTCACGCTCACCTGCGCAGACGAGGTGGCCGATGGAGGCACGACGCCACTTGAGCATGTCCCCTCCCTTGCCGCAACCGAGGTCGAGAACGGACAGCGCCCCGCCGCGCCCATCCGCCCGCACCCTCTGCACAAACTCGTCTGCGCGCAGACATCGCAATGCGTACGTACATACGGGGACACCTCTACCTACGAACGTTCAACTTGTGAACTTTCAGAGATACGAACAAACCTGGTCCGTACGTCCAGTCACCTGTGCGGATCGTGAGTTGTAAGTTCAACCGTCGCGCAATAGATGGCGGTCGTGGCATCTACATCTATCAAACATGAAGAACCAGTGGCATCTACATCTGCAGAACGTGAAGAACCAGTGGCATCTACATCTGCAGAACGTGAAGAACCAGTGGCATCTACATCTGCAGAACGTGAAGAACCAGTGACATCTACATCTGCAGAACATGAAGAACCAGTGGCATCTACATCTATCGAACGTGAAGAACCAGTGTCATCTACATCCATAGAACATGAAGAACCAGTGGCATCTACACCTGCAGAACATGAAGAACCAGTGACATCTACATCTGCAGAACATGAAGAACCAGTGGCATCTACACCTGCAGAACATGAAGAACCAGTGGCATCTACATCTGCAGAACATGAAGAACCAGTGGCATCTACATCTGCAGAACGTGAAGAACCAGTGGCATCTACATCTATAGAACATGAAGAACCAGTGGCATCTACATCTGCAGAACGTGAAGAACCAGTGGCATCTACATCTGCAGAACGTGAAGAACCAGTGGCATCTACATCTATAGAACATGAAGAACCAGTGGCATCTACATCTGCAGAACATGAAGAACCAGTGGCATCTACATCTGCAGAACGTGAAGAACCAGTGGCATCTACATCTGCAGAAAGTGAAGAACCAGTGGCATCTACATCTGCAGAACGTGAAGAACCAGTGGCATCTACACCTGCAAAATGTGAAGAACCAGGGGCATCTTCATCTACAGAACGTGAAGAACCAGTGGCATCTACATCTACAGAACGTGAAGAACCAGTGGCATCAACACCTGCAGAACATGAAGAACCAGTGACATCTACATCTGCAGAACATGAAGAACCAGTGGCATCTACATCTGCAGAACGTGAAGAACCAGTGGCATCTACATCTGCAGAATGTGAAGAACCAGTGGCATCTACATCTGCAGAACATGAAGAACCAGTGGCATCTACATCTGCAGAATGTGAAGAACCAGTGGCATATACATCTGCAGAACGTGAAGAACCAGTGGCATCTACACCTGCAAAATGTGAAGAACCAGTGGCATCTTCATCTACAGAACGTGAAGAACCAGTGGCATCTACATCTACAGAACGTGAAGAACCAGTGGCATCTACATCTGCAGAACGTGAAGAACCAAATTTTCTTGCTGTGGATTTCACACCTGATGATGATTGCGATCGTAACGTCGTGATAATTTTTATTGTTTTATATGTTATTACTTTATTATTTCCCTTCTACGTGACTTTACCGAAAGAACCAAGAATATCATAAGAGGTTTTTGGCAGAAAGATGTGTCCACTACTCGGGCGTATTGGCACGAGACAGAGCAAAGTGGAAACAAATGACGAAATGTGCAGTGTTGAGTGCGCGCGCACGCACGTGCGTGGCGCGTGCTTAATTGTGTGTGGGAGTGTGCGAGGTGGGGTGGGGTGGGGTTTAGAGCGAGCAGCGTGCTTCACGGCGTACTGGGAGTGTGTGGCGTGCGGTATAGCGTGGTGCGTAGTGCGTGTGGTGCTGCGAGAATTGTGCGCAGGCCTCACTGATGAGCACGCTCTTTAGCCAATTGTTGAAGTTGCGCATGTAGATGATGCGGCTGTGGCTCCGCGCATCTCGCCCCACCTCCTGGAGCTGATTGTAGTGAGTGGCGACTACGCTGCCAAGCCCCGGTCCACGCTGCCCACACACACACAAAGGTAAAGATCTCCCGCGTAGTCATACAGACTTGTTGGTGGTGCAAGTGTTGTTAGCAAACGATGATACAACAAGGATACTTGTTTACCCGGGAAACTACACAAAGCTTCACATGGGAATGTTGTTGTAGTGCCCACAGAAAACCACCCACATACGAGGGGGTAGCACTTAAAAGCTCCACACAGATCGATTTACGAATCCACAGTTTTACTCCCATTTTCCTTGCTACCCCTGCACCTCCGATTAGCACGGCTGGCTACGTACGGCACGAAAGAGGTTCAACGTACGTACGTACGAACTTTCAGCCTAAGTTTCGATTAAAAGCTTTCGTGACTGCAGGGATTCATCTTCTTGGTTCTTTCGGTAAAGTCACGTAGAAAGAATTATTTTATTATGTTTTATTTTTATTATTTTATTAAATTCTTTCTACGTGACTTTACCGAAAGAACCAAGAAGATTTCAGCCTAAGCTTACAACACCCAGGCAGTTCCCTGTTCCAGTACTAAACAATTCTAATTACACATTTATCCGAAAAAAGCCACGCTGAGTGAAGGGACTGTTTTTCAAAGGAGGGTCCCGCATTGGATCTTTTTTTATTTAAAAAAATTCTCAGACACTTAAACGAGTGCTTGCACACACGTGGGAGGAAACGGGAGCACCTGGAGATAACCCACGCTCGCGTGCGAGGGGGCAACGCTCTATCCCCGTACAGATGGAACAAATGGAATCCGAATATTTTGCCGTACCGCCTTCTCCTGACGAGCCAGGGTACGGGCACCTTCTCGGCGGCTACAGGAAGGGAGTTTCGCGACATCTTTGCGCGATCCGCCAACCCTCGCTCTGTCGAGAGTGCTGGATTACCGACTGTGTGCGCTTGGCTAAGTCAAGACCGGCGCGGCGTAGGAGGAATCGTTTTTGTCATCGCCACGCTCGGCTGCCTAATTCTCCCCAGTGATGATGTTTATACACCGCAACAGGTACTCACTCATTTAAGGCAGAGTCGACCTAAAATAAAAACTAAACTATTTTTTATTTGACCACCTAAGTCCCATTTTCTTGGTTCTTTCGGTAAAGTCACGTAGAATGGAAATAATAAAGTAATAAAAAGAAAACATTATAAAATAAGCGTCAGACGCTGTCTTTCTGACAGACCTGTTCTTCACCTGAGGACGGCTGCTTGCGTTGTGGCCGAAACTTCGTGAGAATTATTTAATTATGTTTTATTTTTATTATTTTATTATTTCCATTCTACGTGACTTTACCGAAAGAACCAAGAAGATGAATCCCTGCAGTCACGAAAGCTTTAAATCGACACCTAAGTCCCACTTCGTTGAGCTATCATTTGCGGCCAGGTCACTTCTGAAAGAGCTAAATAGTTTGCATGGTTAAATAAAAAAAGTTTCGTTCATGGTTTTTAGATTACCAGATTAATCTGATCACGGCCCAGCGAGAATGAGAATGATACCTTAGCAGCAGTGGCTCCATCCTCCTCGTCTGAATCTCGAGCATTCCTCTTCACTCCACCGGCAACTGCCTCCTGCCTTGGACCGACTTCTGCTTACACAACACACAGCAATCACACCGCACACACACACCCACACGAAGTACCGCTTCATTACGGTGAGGACAACTCATCATCATCACCATCGATCCACTGCTGAATGAAGGCCTCCGCAAGCCACCACCGCCACCTCTCACGACCCCGGCGATGAGTCAAATCCTTTCAAAACCCGCACATGGACCGACGTCATCGCTCCATCTCCACTTGGGTGGCCGCGTCCTTTTCGGAAGCGTTCCAATCCGTTTGGCTGCCGTCACCCCGTCGTGCCTCCTTGCCGACGGGTTCCGCCCAAGCCTGTTCGCCTTCAACCCGACGCTTTCCTTCATTAAATCTGACATTAAAACAAGCATTACCCCGTAGGGCTTTCGCGACCAATATCATCCATAATACAGGTTGTTTAGGGTTGCATCGTCATCACATCTACCCTTCTATTTAAGCAACGAAAAAGGATGGTGGTGAGAGGGTGGTGGTGGTGATGAGAGGGTGGTGGTGGTGATGAGAGGATAGTGATGTTGATGATGAGAGGGTGTTGGTGATGAGAGGGTGGTGGTGGTGAGAGTGTGGTGATGTTGATGAGAGGGTGGTGGTGGTGAGAGGGTGGTGATGATGATGAGAGTGTGGTGGTGATGATGAGAGGGTGGTGGTGGTGGTGGTGATGAGAGGGTGGTGATGTTGATGAGAGGGTGGTGGTGGTGATGAGAGGGTGGTGATGGTGGTGGTGATGAGAGGGTGGTGGTGATGATGAGAGGGTGGTGATGAGGAGAGGGTGGTGATGATGAGAGGGTGGTGGTGGTGATGAGAGGGTGATGGTGATAGGGTGGTGATGATGAGAGTGTGGTGATGATGAGAGGGTGGTGATGTTGATGAGAGGGTGATGATGATGGTGGTGATGATGATGAGTGTGGTGGTGGTGATGATGAGAGAGGATGGTGGTGGTGATGAGAGGGTGGTGGTGATGAGAGAGGATGGTGGTGGTGATGAGAGGGTGGTGGTGGTAGTAACAATGAGGGGAGAAGAGGGAAGGTAAGAAGGAGCGAGTGAAGTTGAGCTGCAAGGAAGCAGCGGCATCTGTTTTCACGAGTCGGGATGCCCGAATACAAGTCACGGGATGTACGGAAGGCTTGAGTTGATCTACATCAATGGTTCTTAACCTTTACTGCAGCTTCTTGGTTCTTTCGGTAAAGTCACGTAGAAGGGAAATAATACAAATAAAACATAATAAAATACAATTCTCACGACGTTTCGGCCACAACGCAAGCAGCCGTCCGACAGACCAGTTCTTCACCGGAGGACGGCTGCTTGCGTTGTGGCCGAGACGTCGTGAGAATTTTATGTTATGTTTTATTCTTATTATTTTATTATTTCTTTTCTACGTGACTTTACCGAAAGAACCAAGAAGATGAATCCCTGCAGTCACGAAAGCTTTAAATCGAAACTTGCGCCCCTTTGGTTCTTAAGCCTCCAATTTTTTTTTACAATATCAATAAACACATCGGGTTTGATGAAACAAAGTAGTTGTACGTTGCGTGCCCCGTGCTTGTTTTTATTTTATTTAGGGCTCCTTCATAACATTTGCTACAGGCCCCGCGCAAGCTTAGTCCGTTACTGCGTGAGCACCACACGGTGACCCACAAGCGGCCACGGGGAAGTCGTCTCCGATGAGTCTGCACGACGAGCAAATCATTCACAATCCACTGCTGGATGACCGGGACGAGAAAGGGGGGGGGGGGGGTGGCGGGTTTGCTTCTAACCACGAACCTCACCGCTGCTGGTCAGTGCGGGAAACGGTGCAAGCGGTGGTGGTGTGGGGGGGGGAGGGGGTGAATCGACCGACGCGAGAGAGCATAGGGAGTAGAGTACAACAGCGGCATTGCTGCGCCTGTACTGGCAGCAGCAGCAGCAGCAGTGACGACGACGACGCCGGCTACCGTCCCGAGTCTCGGAACCACAGCGGCGGCTTTTGGAGCTCCCGAGGCCCGACGGCGAGCCATCGAAGCGAAAAAGAGGTGACGGGCGAGGGAGGAGGAAGAGGAGAAGGAGGATTTAATTCACCCGCTCGCGACGCGTTCACTCCGCTGTCCGCCATGAGCGATGACCCCTCCAGTGATGGGGGAGGAGGTGGTGGTGGTGGGGGGGGGGTGGAGCGCGCGCGAATCACTTCCGGGGTTATTCCCGCCTATTTTTACCGGAACACGTGGGGGCAGGGAGGGGCTACGACGGAGCACGTGGGGCGGTAACACCGGAACACGTGGTTCGGCTACACAGGAACACGTGGTTTTTACTGCTACACTGGAACACGTGGTTCGGCTACACAGGAACACGTGGTGTTTACTGCTACACTGGAACATGTGGTTCGGCTACACAGGAACACGTGGTAACGGCCACACCAGACCACGTGTTTCGGCTACACAGGAACACGTGGTTTTTCAGACACACCGCAACACGTGGTTAAGCCACACCAGAACACGTGGGGACGGCTACACTGGAACACGTGGTGCACCCACATCCGAACACGTGGTTCATCCACACCGGAACACGTGGAGACGGCCACACCGTAACACGTGGTTTGTGGAATCGGTTGTGTAAAAACAAATCGATGTTTGCGATTCAGTTTCAAGTCAGTTTATTTTGAAGTACCCCGTGAGCCAAGAGGCTCTTAAATCTGGTTTCATCAACACAAGCAACACCACCGTCGCTTCTACGAAAAACGCAACACATTCATTAACCCCCCCCCCCTCTTCGCACGTGAAGAGCTCACAAGTGACGTCATCACATCTACCCCTCTATTTAAGGAACGAAACGAGGATTTCTCCACAAATCTGGCTGTCGCCTGATAAAGCTAGTTGTTATTACTGGCGAAACGTCGTACTCAGGTTGTAAATGTTGTGGGTGTGCTCTCCAGCACACCGGTGTGCTGTACTAGTAAGGAATTGGCACGTTCTGTTTACATGACAAACCCCTTACTAATTGGCTGTGTCGGGTGGTGGCGGGTTTAACGACACATTTATATTTACGCAATCTAACTAAAAAAAACTATATGATGAACGCAACGAGTCACTAAACAATAGCGGATGAGAAATAAATAAAAGCTAACAAATCATAATCGCAATATCCATTATTTTTATACTATTTGGTTCTTTCGGTAAAATTACGTAGGTATAATATAAATTAAATCACGACGTTTCGGGCGCAACACAAGCGTCCGTCACGCACAGCAAGAAACAATTGCTGTGGTTGTCCCACCTGATGACGGGCGCTTGTGTTGCGCCCGAAACGTCGTGATTTAATTTATTTTATTTTTATACCCACGTGACTTTACCGAAAGAACCAAAGAGTATGGATCCCTGCAGTCACGAAAACTTCAAATCTAGATCAATTATTTTTGTTTCAAGAAAAATTAAGTTCAACATAGATTGTCATTAAATACCACGCTGTATGTTTACAAAATACGAATTAAAATCTGCCGTCGTAATTATAATTCAGATACGTCCTCAAACACGATGGGCGTTATACGATTGGGCAAGTCGCTGCTGAACGGGAAATGTCTTCACGTGACTCGTTCGTCCACTAGAGGTCGCCTCACCCGCGATGTTTAAAAACAAAAAAAAATTAACCCGTAAAAACAAAGTTTTTCACTCTAAATCCTTTATATGCGTGGCGGCTAGAGTCCTCTCGTCCTCTGGCTTGAGATGGCTGCCACCTATGTGTCAGATGATTGTCTGCCATCATTAAGCAATTGGTAATTAAATATATATATTTTTCTCTAAACAGTGTAAAATTTTGGAAAAAAATTTTCACGAAAATTTATTGTCACGCACAACGAATCTGTGTGGAAAATGTCAGCTCGATTGGATCACGGGAAGTGGGTTAAAAACGACCGAAAGATGTGCACGGGCGTAAGCAAGCAAGCAAGCACGCAAGCAAGCAAGCGAACTTAATATAAATGATTTAAAAACTCGATTCTTGTCAGAGGATGAATAATTTACGATCACGTAGCGTACAACATACCGTGTCAAGCCACGCGGTTTACTCCGTATTCTTGTGCAGGGAAATTGAGTTTTCAGGTCCATACGGCGGCCGGCAGTTTCAATGCGGGCAATAACACAACAACGTCTATTTGTGTGTTCTCCCTTGTGATGGCACTTTGTAGGATGAACGTTGAGATTTATAAGGGCACGGGGTGACCATTAAGGTCTGAATTGGTCTGTAATAAGGTAGGGCACTGATAAGGGGTTGACAGGTATGGAGACCCACAGAGATACACAGAGATACACAGAGATGCATAGCTGTCAACCCATATGGCTTACCCCATATTCTTGTACAGGGGAAATTTAGTTTTCAGGTCCATACAGCGTACAGCCGTTTCAATACGGGCAAATAAATAAGTAAACAAATGCTGTATATTTGTTTGTGTTTCTCCCTTGTGATGGCACTTTGTAGGATGAACGTTGAGATTTATGAGGGCACGGGGTGACCAATAAGGTCTGAATTGGTCTGTAATACGTTAGGGCACTGATAAGGAGTTGACAGGTATGGTACAAGCCCTTGGCTATTGCACCAGTATCTTGCGGCGTCGTCCGTAAAAATCCCGTTCACCTGTCGCACTGACACCAGTGTGGGAGTTAATCGGCGACTGACATCGTCAGGCAACGATCAATCCACTGCTGGATGGAAACCTTCTCCAAGCCATCTCTCACCACCCTGTGATAATCCGCCGGTGTAAAGCTCTATGAATCTTAGTGAACAAAAAGGCAACTCTATACGGCTGCAATGTCCTTTAACGGCGGCCGCTACTGCCGACGATATTGGGCCATGACTGTCCTTGCCAACAGAGCTGCCTGGCTCAATGTGGTGGGGGGGGGGGGACGGCTTAACTACCAGCTGATGAAATGATACAATCTTCAGTCCGACCGCACTTGATCACCAACCGTTCGCGACGCGTGGGGCCCATTTGCAATGCAATTGAAATGGACAGCGCCCAGGTGCTGATTCTGCCTCCGCCTCCAGCCAGCGGTTTGCTGTTGCGAGAGCCGGTGTTGGCGTGACGCACAGCGAGAGAAGGGATGACGCAAACCGAGCCGGTGCTCATGAATAAAGTAATCCCCAATCGAGGCCGCCTCGAAGCCGGAACCGCCCACACATACAGAGTGGGGAGGGGGGGAATTACACATTATCCACCAGACCCAACCCAAGGCTTTCGCCTCCAAAGCCTCACCAATACGTCCCGTTCTCTCTCTCCCTCGCTGTGCTCCCAACATTATAGTGAGACAACAACAACAACAATAATATCAATTAAATACAGAGAGGTATTCTTAAGCGACGTTGCCGCCACGCTTGTCTGCACACACTCCGTGTGCGTGTGGTGTGTGGCGAGCTCGAGCTTGTGCTGCACGGGGGACATGCAAGCGGGTTCTACGAAGTGCGCGTCTAACGCAGCGGCGTTCGCATTCCCGCTCGCGTGTTCATCGTACAAGAGTTGGTTGCGTAACAGGGCGCGTGCGCGCGCGCGCGGCACGGCGTGTTGATTGCTGCGCCCGTAGCGTTGCGAGCGGCTGTGATTGACTGAATTATCCGAAGAGATTGGGAGGAGATCATTGCTCGGCGGACGGGCGGACGCACGGACGGACGGAGAGAATTGAGTCATCGTTGGTGCTCGGGGGAGAAATTTGCGTGCGGCGAGAGTTGATTGAGACGGACAGATGCTGGGATCAACCATCGCAGCAGCGAGCCACTAGAGAAGATACTGTACGAGGAACGTGTTTCGGAAGGAGTTTGTCGATGTCATCAAGACAAGAGGCGATATCGGATGAGCGACATTGGTTGATCGTCGAGGGCTCCTGTCGAGAACATAAGTCGAGGATCAGCAGTAGCATCAGCACAAGGCGAGCGGAGTGACGTCGGGACGTCGTCACGAGCTAACATTACGATCAGTTCATCATCTAAGGATTCATCAGATCATCAGCAGGATCATCATCAGCAGCAGCAGCATCCCAAGACTAATTGAGTGACATCACGACATCGTTAGTTAGACGTAAGTTGAATCGCTCATATCGAGCCAGTGAGTGAGTAGGTTCCTCCTCCACCCCTCCCGTCTCCATCTACACGCGGGGAGTGACCTCCCCCCTCCTCCCCCACCTCCTTGCGCGCGCCAGAAGTAAAAACAAAAATCGCCTGCAGCCTCCTCAACGTCGCCGCGGTTCGTCGCAGAACCTCCCAACGCGCACCCCCCCCCCCCCAGCCATGGACGGCGGCAGCCCGACGGCGAGAAAGCGTTCGACGAAGTCCGCGGGAGGCGACGGAGCTCCGGCGATGACGACGACGGAGACGGCGTCACCTGAACGAGGCGTAGGCGAGGGCCGCGGAGTGACCCTCAAGCAGGAGATCGGCCTCGTGAGCGCGTGCGGCATCATCGTGGGTGCGTGGGCCCCTGCTTCACGTGACCTCCATTGTTCCCAGCCTCGTGCGCAATCATCGCCACCGTCGCCATCTTGGTCTGACGTCATCGTCACCATGGCAACATTGCCATTGTGACGTCGTCGTCGTCATCGTCATCATTATCCTCATAGTCATCATCATCATCATCGTCGTCGTCGTCGTCATCATCGTCGTCATCATCGTCGTCATCATCGTCGTCATCATCGTCGTCATCATCGTCGTCATCGGTACTCATGCAGCTGCGTTGTAAGTGGTGCACAAATCTAAATACATTCGTCAATAACATTGTGTGTGACCTGAAAAGAAAAAGTATATAACAGTCGACGTTTCAGGCAATGGCCCTTCTTCATAAAGCACGTAAAATGTTTTCATTTTAATTGAAGGCGGTTTTGTTGATGAATACTTTGAGTTGTTTTGTCATCGTCATCATTAGCAGCAGCAGCAGCAGATGTAGCAATATCATCAGAAGAATAAATAAATCCGTCAGATGCAGAAGAATCATCATCATCATCAGCAGCAAAGTGTCATCAACAGCATGATTATCGTCATAGTTGTCATCAGCAGAATATCATCATCATCAGCAGCAGAAGCAGCATTATTATTAGGAGCAAAATAATCATCAGCAGCAGAATCATCATCAGCACCATAGGCATCAATATGGGCAGGAGCAGCAGAAGCATCATCAGCAAAATCATTATCATCACCAGCAGCAGCAGCGGAAGCATCAACATGGTCTGCAGCAGAATCACGAGTAGCAGAATCATCAGCAGAATCATCAGCAGAATCATCAGCAGAATCATCAGCAGGAGCATCAGCAGGAGCATCAGCAGAATCATCAGCAGGATCATCAGCAGGAGCATCAGCAGAATCATCAGCAGAATCATCAGCAGGATCATCAGCAGGAGCATCAGCAGAATCATCAGCAGGATCATCAGCAGGAGCATCAGCAGAATCATCAGCAGAATCATCAGCAGGAGCATCAGCAGGAGCATCAGCAGAATCATCAGCAGAATCATCAGCAGAATCATCAGCAAAATCATCAGCAGGATCATCAGCAAGATCATCAGCAGAATCATCAGCAGAATCATCAGCAGAATCATCAGCAAGATCATCAGCAGAATCATCAGCAGAATCATCAGCAGAATCATCAGCAGGAGCATCAGCAGAATCATCAGCAGAATCATCATCAGAATCATCAGCAGAATCATCAGCAGCAGCATCAGCAGAATCATCAGCAGAATCATCAGCAGGAGCATCAGCAGAATCATCAGCAAAATCATCAGCAGGATCATCAGCAAGATCATCAGCAGAATCATCAGCAGAATCATCAGCAAGATCATCAGCAGAATCATCAGCAGGAGCATCAGCAGAATCATCAGCAGAATATTCAGCAGGAGCATCAGTAGAATCATCAGCAGAATCATCATCAGAATCATCAGCAGAATCATCAGCAGCAGCATCAGCAGGAGCATCAGCAGGAGCATCAGCATCGCTGCCAACACGTTCTGTCTGTTGCTGCTGTTCACGCCGTTATGTAAACCACCACCGCGTGTTCATTGCCACAGTGTAGCAGGTTATTGAATCATCGTCAGCACGCGGTACTTTTACCGCTGAAAGCATCATAAAAAAAAATGGGACCTTTTTTGCCATTATCAAAGCATGAAAAAATTATAATCGGTTTTAACCTTTTTGGCAATAACAGGAGTTGTGCTAAGATGTTCAAACACCGAATAGAAACCTTTTTCAAGTGATCAAGTACTGCATCAACCACACAGAGTGCTTGTGGCGGACATGCAAATACAACGTGCTCTGGTAATATGTTGTTTGCATGTTCACCGCAAGGACTGTGTGTGGTTAATGCAGAGACTTGATTTCTTGCGAAAGGTTCCCGTTTGATGTTTGAACATCTTAGGTAGGGGCCATCCATTTAGTAGGTACGCAAAAAATCTGTCAAAACTTGACCCTTCCCCCCTCCCTGTAGGCACGCGGACTTTTTACACCCCACCCCCCCCCCCCCAGAATCCTATAGAACGACCGATATTTAATCCACGCAGAAACGATCAAGGATTAATAATATTAACGTGTTTAAGCAATCAGATCGTCCACCGCCGGACTATCTAACTCATTTGAAGGCCAATATAGACAAATTATTATCGAGGCTCCACCCCCCCCCCCCGTTTCCTATGCGTACATTGTCAGTAGACCCCCCAAACGCAAGCGTACGCATTTGGGTTAACCCCTCCTCCCCCTCCATGCGTACCTACTAAATGGATGGCCCCTTAACAGCCGTTGCATTGCCAGCAAGCAGAGGTGGGACAAAGTCATTGTTATGCAAGTCCAAGTCGAGTCGCAAGTCATCAAATTCATGACTCGAGTCTGACTCGAGTCCAAGTCACATGACTCGAGTCCACATCTCATAGGTGGGACAAAGTCATTGTTATGCAAGTCCAAGTCGAGTCGCAAGTCATCAAATTCATGACTCGAGTCTGACTCGAGTCCAAGTCACATGACTCGAGTCCACATCTCATAGGTGGGACAAAGTCATTGTTATGCAAGTCCAAGTCGAGTCGCAAGTCATCAAATTCATGACTCGAGTCTGACTCGAGTACAAGTCACATGACTCGAGTCCACACCTCTGCCAGCAAGGGTCAAACCTATTCTTATACTTTGATACTTGCAAGAAAGGTCCCACGTTGTGTCTGCTCGCCACGAGCTATGAATGCCCTGATAGTGGCATTGCCCTTGTGCTGTTCGCCTTTTGGCGTTCTCTGGATGGTGGCGGCACTTGGCGGCGTCGCGAAGGGGTGAGCGGAATGGATGGGAACGGAGTTGAGGAAGCGAGGGGAGCGATGAGATCGTGGGGGGATAGAGAAGAGGCGAGGTTACCCGCCGCCTGGCTTACTCACCCCCCACCCCCCCTTGACGTCGTTCGCAAGAGTGGGGCCATCGTAGCACTCGTCACACACAGAGCGCTCGCCGCAAGCGAGCCACACCGGCACCTTGTCCGCTTGATCGCGTCAAGGGGAATTGACCAGCAGAGACCCAACTCCGGCGGTCATTTCAGTTTCATTTCAGTTTTATTTATTGGGTATAACCCCGTGAGCCACGCGGCTCTTGACTCGGCGCGGCCGTCGAACAAATGCGGCGGTCGCGGCTTTCGTCGTCGCGAGCGCTTTCAGACGCGCTCCTGCGGCCGTCTGGAAGGTTCTTCCTTACGATATGAGGAAGCCACTGGGAGATGTGCCGCTTGTAAATCGTCGTCGTCTAGATTGACAACGCTCGTTTCTTCAAAACTACTTTTTTGTGTTTGGTTTGTTGTCCTTCACCCGCACCTCCGACTTTCACGGTTAGCTACGTACGGTGCGAAAGAAGTCCAACGTACATACATACATGAAGGCCGGCACGGTATACGAGGGGGTGGATTGCCAGCACCACGCCCAGCCGCCTTTGTCTCCCTAATGGCGATGTTTACACGCCACACCAGGTACTCATTTGAGGCTGAATAGACCTAGTGGAGGCCTGGACAGTTTCAAATAATCGTCACCGGTGTTGGCCGTGAGCGGGAATCGAACTCGGGTCGCCGGGTTCGTAGTGCAGTGTAGCGCTAACCACTACCCCACAGTGCCGGATTATCGTAGTAGCAAAAGTAGCTACATATGTAGTAGCTACGGGCCCCGCACTTTCAAGGGCCCCTCGCTAAATGCTTTCAAGCTATCAATTCCGGTTCAGTGATCTGCACTTGCTATATTACTATAGTACTATACTGCCTTCAACTTTTATGAACAACTCGGTGTTTAAGGTTACCGATTTGTCGTATTATCTGGCTGTATAGCAAATAAAAAAATACAATTACTTTACTATGCAAGTAGAACATTTGTGTTTTAATATTTACGTGTTTTTTCTAATTTAGGGCCCCTTTATAACATTTGCTACAGGACCCGCACTAGCTTAATCCGGCACTGCTACCCTACCACCCTAATCACAATCATCGCGTTCCCAAACTATCCCGTTTCCATACTCTTTGGTTCTTTCGGTAAAGTCACGTAGGTATAAGATAAAATAATATCACGACGTTTCGGGCGCAACACAAGCGTCCGTCATCAGGTGGGAAAGCATGGTCTGCTGCTGAGGCAGACTGTTTAAAAAGGTTTGAAATGGGTGTAGCCCTGGGACTACACCTGATGACGG